>NC_063367.1:7864590-7886608 GCF_021869965.1 Rhincodon typus | reverse complement strand
TGCTGCTTGGCCTGCTGTGTTCATCCAGCCCTGCACCTTGTTGTCTCTGGTCTATAGTTCCCTGGCTTTTTCTCACAGCCTTTTTGAAATAATGGCTTATCACCAGATTAACCAACTTCCAGTCTCTCGGTACCTCACCTGTGGCTGTCGATGATACAAGTATCTCAGCAAGGGGCCCAGCAATCTTTTCCCCAGCTTCTGACGAAGTTCTGGGATACAGCTGATCAGGTCCCAGGGATTGATCCACCTTTGTGTTTTAAGACGGCCAGCACCACCTCTTCTGTAATGTAAACTCTCCAAGACATCACTATTTATTTACCCAAGTTTCCTAGCTTCCATGTTCTTCTCCACAGTAAATACAGATGCAAAATATTTGTTTAGTGTCTCCCTCATCTCCTGTGGTTCCACACATGGATGACTACATTGAACTTTAATGGGCCCTATTCTCTCTCCCTAGTTACTCTTTTGCACTTAATGTACTTATCTTTGAGTCTCCTGAACTATATTTGCCAAAACTTTCTCATGTCCCCCTTTTGCCTCCTGATTTCCCTCTTGAGTATACTCCTAATGCCATTATATCCTCAGCATTTGGCTCATATCAGTCTCAACCCTTCCTATTTACCCATCCAGATGCCTTTTAAATGTTGTAATTGCACCTGTCTCACCACTTCCTCTGGCAGCTTGTTCCATTCACACACCATCCTCTTCACTCAATTCCAGCTGTCCATATGCCTCATTCTTTTTCTTGACCAGAGCCTCAATTTCTCTAGTCATCCAGCATTCCCTGTACCTACCAGTCTTGCCCTTCACACTAACAGGAACGTATGTCTCTGTGCTCTCGTCATCTCATTTTTACCTACAAAAGCTCCCTCCAATCAACTTTTGAAAGTTCCTGTCAAATTCGATCAAAATTGGTCTTACTGCAATTAAGAATGTTAACTTTTGATTTGTTCTGTCGTTTTTGATAACTATATTTTAAAACTAATAGAATTATAATTACTTGCCCTAAAGTGCACCCTCACTGAAACCTCAGTCGCTTGACCTGTCTTATTTCCAAGAGAAGGTGAAGTATTGCTCCTTCTCTAGTAAGTACATACACACTTCACAAATTCCTCCCAAACCAAGCCCCTCAACACTGACAGTCCCAGTCTATGTTTGGAAAGCTAAAATTCTCTATCGTTACAACCCTATTATTCTTACAGATATGAGATCTCAGAATCCCTGCAGTATGGAAGTAGGCCATTTGGCCCATTGGGTCTGCGCCGACCCTCTGAAGAACATCCCACCTCAAGCCACTTTCCTACCCTATCCCTGAAACCCTGCACTTCCATGACTAAACCAATTAGCTTGCACATCTTTGGACTGTTGGAGGAAACCCATGTAGACATGGGGAGAATGTGCAAACTCCACACAGACAGTCCTTACATATTTGCTTCTCAATTTCCAGCTGACTATTGGGGTGGGTCTATAATACAATCCTAACAAGGTGATCATCTCTTCCTTACTTTTAATTACCAGCCATATAACTTCACTAAATGATCTCTGAGAAATATCATCCCAAAGTACGACCATAATGCTATCCCTAATCAAAACTCTTTCCTCCTTTTCTATCCTTCTTATAGCATCTGTACTTGGGAACATTAAGCTACCAGTCATGTCCATCCCTGAGCCACTTTTCTGTAATAGCAGTGATATCCCAGTCCCATGTTCCCAACCATGCCCTGAGTTCATCTGCTTTACCAGTCAGGCCTCTTGCATTGAAGTAAATACAAATTAAGTCATCAGTCTTTCTTTGTTAAGCTGTTGTCTACCGTGACTATTTGACTTGCTCCCCTTACCTACTGTAACAGCCTCAGCTTTTTCTCTCTTCTCACAATTGCTTTGGTTCCCACTGTTTTACAAGTTTACAGCCTCCTGAGTAGCACTAGGCAATCTTCCCCACAAGGATATGAATATGATATATGTCTGTGTCCAATTCAGGTGGAATCTGACCCTGTCATGCAGGTCATTTCTACCCCTGAAGAGATGCCAGTGGTCCAAAAGTGTGAATCCTTGCCCTTTGCAGCAGCTCCTCAGCCATGCATTCATCTGCTCTATCCTCCTATTCCTGCTCTCACTAGCACGTTGCACCAGTAGTAATCCAGATATTACTAACCTTGAGGACCTACTTTTTAAACTCCTACCTAGTTTACTATCTTCTCTCTGCAGAACCTCATCCCTTTCCCTACCAGTGTTGTTGGTACCAGCGCTCACAATGGTCTCCTGCTGGTATTTGTCCCTTTTCAGAATATTCTGCACCCTCTCAGACATCTTTGACCCTGGCGTCAGGGTGGCAACACACCATCCTGATGTCTCACTGACGGTCACAGAAACGTTTGTCTCTGCCCTCGACTGGAGAGTCCCCTGTTACCATCAATTGCTTGGACCCTGATATACCCCTCTTTACAGTAGAGACAGTCACAGTACCAGAAACCTGGCCGTCAGTGCTGTACTCCCCTGAGAATTCATCCTCCCCTACAGTACCTAAAATGACATATCTGTTTGAGAGATGAGTTGTTAATTTCCCGTGTTTGCTTTTTGTGAGACCTTGGCACACTGATGAGACTTGAAAGTAATAATTTGAGTGATGCATTTACGCACATCCTGTGAACACAGTAAAATGTTAAATGATCGCAAGTTAATTAAGTGGTTTCTCTGCTGGGTGTTTGTAACGAGGAAGCTTGTGAAGTATTTGAGGGTGTAGGAAAAAAGTGATACAAAAAAATGCATGTGCTGTTACTGTGGTTTAGCATTATTAGTTTCTATGCAAGTAAATTGTAAGACACATTGGACACTCTTGGAAATCGTGGGTGAAGCTAGAGTTCAATGTCATCGCGTGGAATTATTTACGTTTACAGTTACACCTTTTATTCCGGGCCACGATCCTTGCATAGAAGGACAGCTTACTGCGAAGTTCTAACACAGCCCATTCAAGCCAACTCATCCATGTACACCCTCCTGAGGAACCACCTCCAACCCTATGTTATTTTGCCCTAGCAGAATTCCATTCTTTTCTCCATCATCTACTTAAGCTGCCTTTACCTAAATCAGGCCTTCCCAACTGGGAACCCCTCGTGAGGTCACAGCTGAAGTTTTGGGGTTGAGACAGCAATGACTAACTCTTTTAACACCACCTTCCTCTGATCTCAGATTTTTTTTCCCTATTGCACAAAACCATTGCTCACCGAGTGTGACAATTTTGAAGCTTTGAAATGGGAATGCAGGGGAAGAATGTTTAGGAAGCTTTGCCTTACATGCATCTAAAAGCACGAGGGACGGGCAATAAATGTCCACATCCCACAAATAATTTTTTTAAAAAGTGATTAACTTCAGCTACTCCTTGTGGTATTGAGCTCCCCATTCTCAATAAATGTCCACATTCCCACTGCCTAATGAAGTTGCTTCAGAATTCCCTATTTGGTTTATTAGTTATTATGCATAAACAAGGAGAGCAGCTTTTTGTCTTGCTTTAGGCAGGGAAAGAAGCCACCTATTGAGATTGGCACTTTCAAAGGTAAAAATGGAACTTAATTTCAATTACAGCTGAAGTTATTCCTACCAATGCGATTTTTCTGCAGTGTAAAATGTCTTTGGTCTTCTCGGAGCTTTGACACTCAGTGAATGTTTTCTCATGTGATGTGACAATTGATGGTAATTTCATGGACAGCTTTCAGTCCCACTCTGATGAAATGAATTTAACTTGCACGAGCTGCTGTAGTGGAATTTGAATACATATGTTCCGGTCTTGGTCTTCTGGGATAGTATTTCATGGACTTTACCACTGCACCATCATCTCTCCCTTTCTCGACTGTTGAAGACAGTGGGGGTGTATTTTCAATACTTTGAAAGTGAAGGTAGGTAGATTCTTGCTAGGTAAGGGAATCAAAGATTTTTGGAGGTGGATAGAAATGAGAAATTCAATGTATATATAAATGAGCCATGAAAGCCAGGCAGGCTCAATGTGCCGAACGGCCTACATTTAATCCTAATTCATCGTCAGGTTTGTGATATAAGATTTTATTGAAGTTTGAAGGAAATACTTAAAAGCGTGAGTTATCTAAACTTTGAATTCAGGTCATTTATCAAACTGACAGAGAATGTCGCCTGTTGTAGTGTCTATCGTTTTATCTTATCTTTGCTTGTCCTGTATGGTGATGTAGACAAAATGTTTTGATAATGCCATATTTTGTTGGAAGAATTATGTAGTGTGTATGAAGGCACAATCTTGGAAGTGCAGTACCCACTTATTAAGTTACAGCTCCACAACGCTGGTTAAATTGCTGTCATCCAGCTGGTCCACAAGCAGGTTAGCATTGATCCTTGCATGTAAGAATGAGGTCACATCATATCTGTGACCATGAGAAATACTGCATATGTACCTTGCCTTTCTCCACTGGTGACTGTGCAAGGGACACTAATTTACTTTGCATGCACACCTTCCTTTGAGAGGGGAAGAGTCAAAGACACATGCACATCATTTGGACAAGCTACAATTCCTATCTAAGATACACTTTTGATCTATACGCATTTGTCTGTCTAAGCATTGACTGTGCATGCAGAGAATGGGATTAATTGACAGTGGGAAGGCAACTCTCTCAATATATCCTTAGTAAAACTAGGACCATCTGTACCAAAAATAAGGTACACAAATGGCCTATAGTTGAGCTATGCTTTCCTCTTTTTGAGTGTATCATATATACTTGTGTAGAAGATGAGAAGTGTGCTTTGGGTTGCATCTAGGTGAGGGGTAATATCTACCCCGCTGATGTGTCTCAACACAGCTGAGCAGGACAGGCATGATGAGGCAATTTAATTATGAACCATGTCATGTTGACATGAGTGGTTTTTGCATTGAATTTTGGAGATCGTCTTCTATATTAGTATATGTGATGTATGCATGTTGCTTTTGGAATGTATATTTTTGATAACGTTTTAAAGTTTTAAAAATTAATGTTTATGTTTATAATAATATAAAAATTATGATACTTCTGTTCTTGACTTCAAATTAACATTTTAGTCGCTATCACTTTTAAATTTTCTGACAGTCATTCTCACCTCAGTTATTTCTTTTCCCCATATCTGGGAAAGCATTTTTACAGGATTGAATTAATAGTAACGATAGAGAATGCCTCTCTGCAACACCTTAAACTCAATATCTTAAACATAGAAAATTAGTTTTTTTTGGGTCCATGTCATCATGACCTGAGTGGACAAGCATCAATTTACCTGCAATTCCACAAGAGAGATGAATATATTCCTGGTTTTTTCATGGATGTAACTACTTGCTTCACTTAAACTGCACCTGTTCCAGTATGAGATAACAAGGTGTCGAGCTGGATGAGCACAGCAGGCCAGGCAGCATCAGAGGAGCAGGAAAGCTGACGCTTCGGGTCTGGACTCTTCTTCAGAAATGATCTCTAAAGAAGGGTCCAGACCCAAAACGTCCGCTTTCCTGCTCCTCTGATGCTGCCTGGCCTGCTGTGCTCATCCAGCTCTACACCATGTTATCGCAGATTCTCCAGCATTGGCAGTTCCTACTATCCCTGTTCCAGTATGAGTGCTTAATTCTATACTGTTATCACAGAGATGAAAAGGTAAAACGTTTGCCCTGCAACACACGGTCAGGACTTGCACTTTCGTGTCCTGTAGCTGAGGAATACATCAATTGGAGAGGCTGTGCTGAACTGAGAAGGAATTAGGTCTGAACTGAGAAGGAATTTCTTCACCCAGAGGGTTGTTAATCTATGGAATTCCTTGCCCAGTGAAGTAGTTGACGCTACTTCAGTAAATGTTTTTTTAAAAAAAAAAAAACGATTTTTTTTGAACAATAAAGGAATTAAGGGATACGGTGAGAACGCGGGTACGTGCATCTGAGTCCATGAAAGGATCAGCCATGATCTTATTGAATGGTGGAGCAGGCTCGAAGGGCCAGACGGCCTACTCCTGCTCCTAGTTCTTATGTTCTTATGTTCTGTATGTAAGACATTTTCTTGTGTGTGACTGTTTTGGTATCAGTGACAGAATTTAAATTTGAGGAGATAGGAGTCACTTTATTTTTCACATGATTATTTTAATACTTTCACTTTTTTGTTTTTATTTCTTGTTGGTTCTCCTCCCACGACATTAACTTGCTGCAGAGCTGCACTTGTTCTCAGAGCTAGCATTTTACTAAAAAAAGAACCATCAGCTCAGGTTATAAACATCTGTCTAACAAAGCCTCATTAGAGTTTCTGCATTTGACATTGACTTAAGGACGGAATGGGGCTGAGTTACATCAAATGGTCCACTGACACTTGCTTTTACCATCACGGGTTAATGTTGCTTTGAGATTCCAAACAAATATGGACTAGAAGGGAGAATGCTAGTGTTTAAAGAACCATGTGTATCTTAATTTGATGCATGTTTTTACAAGTTTAAATCAGATACAAAACTTCCAGGTCATTACAACCAGTTCCCCAATGACAAACTTCTGATTTACCATCAATCCAGTAATGTATTCCTTGCAGCGGTTCAAGTACAGACTTTAAGTACCTATTCTGAAACCATTACATCAACAGTATGACAAGATCAGGAACAATTCCAAGCCTTGCTGTACCATACAAGTTTGCAGAGTTTGTTGTATTGAGTCTTGTGTGGTATTGAAACCATGTTTTTATTGTGGAGATGCTGGTGTTGGGCTGGGGTGGACAAAGTCGGAAGTCAAAACCAAAAGAACTGGATGCTGTAAATCAGGAACAAAAACAGAAATTGTTGGAAAAGCTCAGCAGGTCTGGCAGCATCTGTGACCCTTTCTCAGGACTGAGTCAGAAGTCAGAAGTCACATGACATCAGGTTGTGGTCCAACAGGTTTATTTGAAATCACAAGCTTTCAGAGCATTGCTTCTTTGTCAGTTAACATGGAGGGAAGAGCACAGGCACAGAATATATAGGCAGAGAGATAATGGCAAAATAATTCCAGGTAATTATAAGAGTGTCAACAGGTAAGAATAAATACTGAGAGTGGAGTGTTGATAGGCTGCATAACAAGTCTTTGCAGGTGTTTGAAAGTGTCAAATGATAGGAGTAAAATATCAACAGCTGAATAACAAGTGAAGGAATGACCTATGAATCGACTAATAAAGGCACATGCTTTAATCTTTCGACACTCCACTCATTATTTGTACTGGTGAGCAGAAGACCAGATATTTAAGAATTTTCTTTTTTCAGGAGAAAGCATAAGTCGATTAGTAATACTCCTTTAATATTTGTTAAAGGCAAGTCCTGTTTCACCTTGAAGTCTTCAATGAAGAAATGGAGAGGGGCAATTATATTAGTGTGTTAATATTTATATGGACTTTCAAAAGGCTTTTGAGGCTCTGGGTAGAAAAAAATGAAGTCAGTGGGATTAAAAGGACAGTGGCAACATGAATAAAATAACATTCTTTTCAGACTGAACTGCACTGTTTTATCTCCTGAGCTCTTACTGGAACAAATCTCTTATTTTAATATGTTTTAACTGTTTTGGATTTGGATATCAGGGACACATTTTCAAAGATTACACAAACATGAGGTGCATTGTAGTAGACTGCAGAAGGTCATAGTCTAGAATGGACAGAAACATAGCAGACTAAATTCAAAGCATTCAAAGGTGGCAATGAAGTATTTTAGAAGGAAGACAGGAATAAGAGAAACAATGCCAAGTATTTAGTACAATTTTAATAAGGTATAGGAGTAGAGACCTGGAAGTTCACATGAGTGAACCTTTTGAAGGTGACAAGATGTTCATAAATAAAAGCAAAATACTGCAGATGCTGTAAATCTGAAACACGCACAGAAAGTGCTGTAAAACACGCTTCCAGGGTTCAGGAAATGATGGCGTTGTGAAGTTGTACAAAAGCAATTTTTTTTACAAGTACATAAAACCAAGTAAATACGTATTATGTTTATTCTCAGCAAACATATACATGTGAAATTAAAGCTGTGAGTGGTCTATGTATAATGTTGCACAGTTGCAGTCAGGAGTAATTCATTGCTCAGCCGTTCTTTCGGATCCCTTTTATTTAAAAGGGAAGAGCCTAAATCTGATACCTGATGTGCAGAGGAGGAGGAACTAGGCAGCATATAATAAAAAATAAATTAAAAAGCTGAATACTTTCAAAATGCCTGCTCAAAGAATCATCCTGAAATTAGACTTTTGTTTGAATTTAACAATTCTAAATCTTTGAAATCAGAGTACATCTGAAACTAAGTTAATTATTTGGAATTATTTGAAAAGGGTTGGGACATGTACATAAACTATTGAGCAATAAGCTTAACATCTAATATAAGGAAAGTTGTAACTTATTTTGAGTTTAATAGACGATCTCTTGGAAAGCATGGATTCAGGATGGAAAGGTCTTGTTAACACTTTTTATGGAGTAGGTGAGTCACAGCTGGTTTATATACTTGGATCTTCAGAACCAATGTCAAGAATCATGAACTAAGTTACAATTTAATTTAGAAACCACTCGTTTGTTTGGTCTAAATGTGTAATGCGCAGGCTGCAAAGAACATAAAAGCAGGATGCTCTGGGATCAATCTGTACTCCTTACGCCATTCTTATTTCAACTTTAGAAGGTTGACTTTGCTCTTGATAGTAGGAATGGACAAGAAATAATCATATTAATCACTGTGATGGGGAGGTCAAATGACAGAATACAGTTTGAAAAGGAAAAAAATAAATAGAAAGTGAAGCCCAGTAGCTATGGTTTACCAAAGCATTGTGCAGTAAACTTATCAATGCAATCCATTCTAGCTGATGCATACTTCTCTAGTCTTTGGAGAGAGAGAAAGGGGATGCAAGTGTGGCTAATGAAGGGAGTTGATGTATGAAGAGATGGAGGGTTTCTTATATATCGTTGCTGTTGATAATCTTTGCATACCTGATTTGCATTTTACTTGTTTTTAAACGGCATTTCATTTTGGACTTTAGTTCTGGAGTTGTTTGGGAAATGAAACGGAAGCAACGCTGGAAGCCTTTTAGTCAAAAGCTCATCAATCTTTTGGAGCAGAGCTACCAGACACACCTGATTGAAAAGACTGCAGAACATTGGATTAAGTTGGACAGTAACTTGGAGGTAACATAGAACTGGATAGTATTGTTAAGACCAGATTCCAATGGACCTGCTAGCTCATGACTGTGAAGTTCCTTGTCTTATCAGAAATTCAAACTTGCTCTATACTTCCACTCAGTTAATCTATTGATGTTTCCAAAACTCAACAAAATCGTAATGATTTCCATTTACTCCTCCCTTCCTGAGTTTTCATGTAATTAACATCTTTTAAATTTGTTTACTGCCCTACTTCAACAGCAGCATTAGTAAGCATTTAGAAGGTTGCTTATTTTAAAGTTTGTCATCTTGTCTGAGCTATTTGTTGTTAAGCCTCATGAAATTAGTTAAAACACAGTGAACGTGAGCCTTTTTTTAAAAAAAAAAATCACAACCAAGCAAAATTATCACTATGCAACAAGCTTGTATTTTTCCTGATGGTTAAAAGGAGTAAAATGAATCTGACTTTTCTTCCCTTCCCTCCTGTGCCTTGGCTGAATCAAAATTTATTTCAGATTTTAAAGAACTCTGCACAATTTAAAAGGCAAATGGCAGAGCAGTTGTGCCATCTTCAGTCGTCTTGGATCTTTTTACTGTGCTACTTTCTAACTATATTTACTACTTTTTATGCAATTTAATAGTCGGAGCACTAGATGGTGTACCGAGAATTGTTTCAGGTGATGCAGTGAATTTCCTATTTTGAGATTCCATGTTTATTGTGCTTTTTAGGTTAATTTTCATGTTATGCAAATCCGTTTGCCTCAACGATTGAGCATCAGACGAAACTTTTTATCTGGCATTCAAGTTGAGTATAAGCAGTCTGCTCATCACAGGAGTTTACGTGCCCAGTTGTATTGGCTGCAGGTAATGTTCATTGGTTTGTCAGCTTCTTGCATGGGTTCCCTAGTTCTTACATTGTAGAGTTCTTTTATAAAGACTACTATATCCTAAGTAGAGTTAACTAAATGTTTAATTTACCTGATGGGCACTTGTAACTTATCAACTTTAGTTTAAGGGGCAGTAGCACAGTAGGGTTATGCACAATATTTGGCAGTTTTTTGAAGGTGATGTAGGTGCAACACGGTATTCAGAGGCGATCTAAAGTTGCTTGATAATCTAAAATGTTTTATGAGAACATGTGAAAAAGGAGCACAAGAAGGGCCATAGCTTTTTACTTCACCTCACAAGTTTTGTTCTTGGTGTGGGTTTATTCTGTGTTACATGCACTCATTGCATTGAGTGATTCATTCACTGGTGATCGAACACAAGTGCACTGGTCCGCAGTCTTAGACAATAACAGAAGGTTAGCAAAAGGAAAAATCAAGTTTCTACCCAGTTGATAGCTAATAATTCCATGTACCTAGTGACCAAGAAACATCTGCTTAAGATGACTGTTAGACCTCAAGAGGCTTATTATGCCCAGTTCTGGTTGCCATACTATAGGAATGATCTGTATGTACTGGAGAGAGTACTGAAGCAATATACGTGAATGGTTCCGGGGTAAGGAATTTCAGTTTTGTGGATAGATTGGGACTGCTCTCCTTAGAGAGGAAGGCTAAGAAGAGACTTCAAATCATGAGCGTGCTGGATGGAGTAGATGGTGGGAGTGGGCGGGTGAAATGTTTTTACTGTTTGTGAAAGGATCAAAAATGAGAGGGCACAGACTTAAAGTGATCAGCAAAAGAAGCAAATGCAACATGAGAAAAATCTTTTGCACATGACAAGTGATTTGGGTCTGTAATGTACTGCCTGGAAGTGTGGTGGAGACAGCTTCGATTGAGGCATTCAAGACAGCATTGGACAATTAGTTGAATCAAAACAATGTGATACAGTGAGAGGAAAAGTCAGGTGAATTACAGTAAGTCACAATGCTCAGTAGCGAGCCTGTGCAGGCATGATAGTTGAGCCAAGGAGGGCAGATGAGCATTGAAGCTCAGATAAATGAGACAATCTTACTGAGGCGTACGAGATCCTGAGATGGCTTGGTGGGGTTATAGGCAAAGAGGATGTTTTCGTTTGGTGTATCTTGAATTTGAAGCACAGTTTAAAAATAATCAGGTGTCCCATTTCAAATGAAGATATGGGGGAGTTTTGTCTCTGAGGGTCATTAACCATTAGAATTTTGTCAAAAAATAGTGGAGACTGGTCTCCAACCTATGCTGAGAAAATTGGTGTAGTTCAAAAACCGAATGAAGGACTTAGTCATACAGTGCAGAAACAGATCCTTTGGTCGAACTCGTCTGCACCAGCCAGGCATTTGAATCTGACCACGTCCCATTTGTCAGCATTTGGCCCATATCCCTCCATATCCTTCCAGATGCCTTTTAAATATTGTAATTGTACCCACCTGCACGCATCCTCTGGCAGCTCGTTCCATGCGAACACCACCCTGCACAGTTGGATGGTGGCTCAGTGGTTAGCACTGCTGCCTCGCAGCACCAGGGACCTGGGTTTGACCATACTCCTGGGCGACTGCCTGTGTGGATTTTGCATGTTTTCTCTATGTCAGTGTGGGTTTCCTCCGGGTGCTGTGGTTTCCTCTCTGTCCAAAGATGTGCAGGTTAGGGTGGATTGGCCATGGGAAATTGTCCATAGTGTCCAGGGATGTGCAGGATAAGTGGATTAGTAATGGGAAATGTGGAGTTACAGAGATGGGTTGGGGGTGGGTCTTCAAAGTGTCAGTGTGGACTATAGCTATTCTCAAATTCTGTAACTTTATGATTCTGTGATTCTCTGCGAAAAAATTTGCTCCTCAGGCCCGTTTTAAATCTTTCCTCTCTTACCTAAACCTGTGCCCTCTAGTTTTTGGACTACCCCATCTTAGGAAAAAGACCTTGGCTATTCACCCTATCCATGACCCTCATGGTTTTACAAACCTCAATAAAGTCACCCCTCAACCTCCGATGCTTTAGGGAGAAAAGCCCTGGCTTATTCATCCTCTCCCTATAACTCAAACCCTCCAGTCCCGGCAACATCCTTGTAAATATTTTCTGCACTCTCTCAAGATTACTAGCATCCTTACTATAGAAGGCCTCACCAATGCCCTGTGCAGCTGCAACATGACATCTTAACTCCTATACTCAATGGTCTGATCAACGAAGACAAGCTTGCCAAATGCCTTCATCACCACTCTGTCTACCTGCGACTCCACTTTGAAGGAACTGTGTGCCTGCACCCCAAAATCTCTCTGTTCTATAACACTCCCTAGGGCCCTACCAATAACTCTGCAAGTCCTGCTCTGGTTTGCCTCACTAAAATGCAACACCTCACATTTAACTAAACTAAACTCTGTCTGCCACTCCTCAGCCCATTGGCCCATCTGATCAACATCCTGTTAACATATTAGGTAACACAGGTCACTGGTCTGTGAAAGAGCATCAACAGCAAAGAACCAGAGTTTTCCTGTTGATCATGGGAACCGCTGTTCCCATTTGTAACTATGAAAGCATTTTATCAGAAAAACAATAGCAACTAATGTTAAAGGAAAGCTCAGATTAGTGTTACTGTTGTCCAGCTTTTCCAAAGTTTGCGTTGTGTCGTCAAAGGTTCAGTGACATCACTCCCTGCTCTGAGTCAGAGGTTTGCGGTTCAGGTCTCACTCAAGGTTGTGCATCCAAAAAGTATTATGTGTTTGTTAGCACCTTGCTGGGCATTGGCTGCCATATTTCCTACATTACAATGTTGACTTCATGCCAGAGGAGCTGCTTTGCTTGTAAAATGCTTTGAGCTGCCTTGAAGTAAAAGGTGCTAGATAAATGGAATAAAAATTAAGTGCTGGAGAGACTCGGCAGACCTGTTTGCTCTGTGAAGATAGAAACCCAAGTTAATGCTTTGAGTTGAATATGAATTCTTTGGAACGGGACAGAAATAGAATTTCTTCCTATCTGGACTTGAAATGCTGATACAGTGTGGTTCTAATTCGATATACCTTCAAAAGCTTGCAGGCCATGAAAGAAGGGGAGATTTGTGTTTCTTCACCTTAGGACTTCCAAAAATGTTTGTTCTACAGTCATGAGTTGGAGTGGAACTGAGAGAATCAGCACGGAGGGAACTCAACACTAATAGCAAAAAATAAACAGTTCCTACTCTTGATGTTTTGGAATACTAGGTATTGTTCTATTGAACCTTTGAGTATGTTATGATTCTTTGTTACAGGTTGATAACCAGTTGCCTGGTGCAATATTTCCAATAGCTTTCCATCCAGTACCACCTCCAAAGTCCATTGCTTTGGATTCAGGTCAGTAATCAAATTAATCAATACTTTTTATCCATAATTACATCCGTTTATTCATGCATATTGCAAATGCTGATATTTTTATGTGTACTCTGTTTAGAACCAAAACCATTTGTTGATATAAGCATCATCACAAGATTTAATGAACACAGTCAAGTCATGCAGTTCAAGTGAGTATCTTTTTGTCAATACTAGAGACAGTGCTATTTCCAATAAGACTAGTATACTATATTATTAGAAAATGATTGTTTATTAAATTGTCGTAGCTATTACAAATTATTAAGAAGCATCAAACACCAAATTGGTGGATTGTAGCTGTTCATCAGTTTCATCCTTTGTGATTAGGAGTCAAACCCAGTTGCAGATTGCAGGAAGGTGTCCTCTCTGATTGGGGACTCTGCGATCAGACTGACCTTTCATCCTTCAGGATTTGGGGTCAAACCCACATGCGAGATGAAATTTGTTGCTGATCCTTTAATGATCATAAGGAGTTGGGAAATCACTGGAATATTATGCTCAATTCTAGGCATCAGATTTTAGGAAGCCTTGGAGAGAATGCAAAAGGAGATGGCCAACATGTACCAGGGTTTGAGGAACTTCAGTTAATGTGGAGAGATTGGCCTAACTGGGATTATTTCCCTTATTAAGCGAAGATTTAAAAGAATCTTTCAAAATCCTGAAAAGTTTTGATAGAGTAAATGAGGTGAAATGGTTGCATTTTACAAAAGATCAGATCATGTTACCAGACTGACAATCCAGAGGACAAGACTTCAACTCCAGAGATATCAGTTTCAAATAATAATTAATAAGTCTAGAATAAAATTCAGTGATAGTGATCGTGAAACTACTGGTTTGTTATAAAAATCCAGCAACTTTAGTGATGCCAGTCAGAGAATGAAATCGGCATTCTTTATCCACGATCAGGCCTACATGTGACTCCAGACCAATGGAAATATGGTTGACTTTTAACTACTCTCCAATGGTATAGCAAGGCACTCAGAAGAATTCAATAAGAATTAAACCGAACGTACCACCTCCGAAGAGAAGAACTTGGCCTTTATTTTACTAGGGGTTGGGCATATTGCTTGCCTTTTGGAAATGTCGGTCGCAAATTAACTTTAAAAAATTGCTGCCCAGCAACCGTATTACTTGTAGTCGCATTAATAAGCAGCGATTGGGAGTTCTGCTCCTCAGTGGAAGCGAATTCAATCATCATTACCTGCTGGCCAGTCTGTTTGGCCAGCAGCTCTTGCAGTCCCAACAGGACCAGAAGTCATACTGAGACTGCAAGCCATACCGTAAAGAATAGTGATGGTGACCAGATGCAGGTAAATCCTGGGAGAGACAAATGAGGCTGATGTTGGGGCCCTGTTCTTGATGTGCGTGCTGAGTAGTAAAAGATGTAACTCCCTTTCCTTCCTGCTTTATCATTGACCTTCCCACTCTTGCTCACTTTCCACCACTGGGAATTGCACCAATGCTGGGAGAGCTGGCCCTCAGATAGTTAGACTACAAACTACTAGTCATTCTCGCTGAATTATACATCTCAGCTAGTGTTGCAAACTCCCTACTATCCTTCGGTATGCCCTGTTCCACTGGTAAGACAGATCCATCAGAGATGTTGGCATTAGCAGTATGCGAACAGGACCACAGTGTAAACTTTACTGGTGCTGCTATTTACTTGTGCCATGTTAGAATCTCTTTAGCATCAAGAAATTGATAATATATACTTTTATGTTTTTGAAATGATGCCTTGTTGGGAATTAACGTGTCCTGTATTCCTGCCTTAAGTATGTGATTGGGTTTAATATGGCGCTGTTTGCTTTTTCTTCTAGATACTTCATGGTCCTGATTCAGGAAATGGCTGTGAAGATCGATCAAGGATTTCTCAGTGCAGTTATAGCATTGTTTACCTCAGCCTCAGATCCTCTGGCAGTGACTCAAAAGGTGATGTCAGTTCTTTTATGTTATTACCTATAATGATGGTGCTGGTTTCATTGCCCAGTCGTGTGCTCTATTATTGGAAACTTTTGTATCAATTTAAAAACGAAAACAACTTTATAACTGCCCAGTTTAATTGAGTGATAGCTATATTCAGTGTTCATGAATGAAGCTCAGATGATTGCCTGATGCCAGTTGGCTCCCATCGGAACTTGCTGGTGTTGCTCGTCATTTTGCTCACACTTTGTGGGAGGAAGGATGGATATCCATTACAACTTCACGCAACTGTTAAATCTAGGTCAGCAAGAATGAGGTTGATTGACAAGAGCGCTTGGTATGTTACCAAGTCATCCACTTCAACACCTTCCACCCCAACCTTAAGTTCACCTGGACCATCTCTAACACCTCTCTCACCTTCCTGGACCTCTCTGTCTCCATCTCGGGCAACCACCTAGAAACCGATGTCCATTTCAAGCCCACTGACTCCCGCAGCTACCTAGAATACACCTCCTCCCACCCACCTTCCTGCAAAAATGCCATCCCCTATTCCCAATTCCTTCGCCTCCGCCGCACCTGCTCCCAGGATGAGGCATTCTACTCCCGTACATCTCGGATGTCCTCGTTTTTCTACCCCCCATCAGTGGTCGAGAACGCCCTCGACCGTGTCTCCCACATTTCCCGTAATTCATCCCTCACACCCCGTCCCCGCAATAACAACCAAAAAAGAATCCCCCTCGTCCTCGTGTACCACCCCATCGTCCTCCGACACTTCCGCCATCTGCAATCCGACCCCACCACCAAAGACATTTTTCCTTCCCCACCCTTATCTGCTTTCCGGAGGGACCACTCTCTCCGTGACTCCCTTGTCCGCTCCACACTCCCCTCCAGCCCCACCACACCCGGCTCTTTTCCCTGCAACTGCAGGAAGTGCTACACCTGCCCCCATACCTCCTCCCTCACCCCCATCCCAGGCCCCAAGAAGACTTTCCACATCAAGCAGATGTTCACCTGCACATCTGCCAATGTGGTATACTGCATCAGCTGTACCCATTGTGGCCTCCTCTACATCGGGGAAACCAAGCGGAGGCTTGGTGACCGCTTTGCAGAACACCTACGCTCGGTTTGCAATAAACAACTGCACCTCCCAGTCGCGAACCATTTCAACTTCCCCTCCCATTCCTCAGACGACATGTCCATCCTGGGCCTCCTGCAGTGCCACAACGATGCCACCCGAAGGTTGCAGGAACAGCAACTCCTATTCCGCTTGGAAACCCTGCAGCCCAATGGTATCAATGTGGATTTCAGAAGCTTCAAAATCTCCCCTCCCGCTACCGCATCCCAAAACCAGCCCAACATGTCCCCGCCTCCCTAACCTGTACTTCCTCCCACCTATCCCATCGTCCCACCTCAAGCTGCACCCCCATCTCCTACATACTAACCTCATCCCGCCCCCTTGATCTGTCCGTCCTCCCTGGACTGACCTATCTCCTCCCTACCTCCCCACCTACACTCTCCTTTACTGGCTCCATCCCCGCCTCTTCAACCTGTCTGTTTCCTGTCCACCTATCTTCTCCGCTATCCATCTTCTATCCGCCTCCCCCTCTCTGCCTATTTATTTCAGAACCCCCTTCCCCTCCCCCAGTTCTGAGAAGGGTCTAGGCCCGAAACATCAGCCTTCCTGCTCCTATGATGCTGCTTGGCCTGCTGTGTTCATCCAGCTCTACACCTTGTTATCTCAGATTCTCCAGCATCTGCAGTTCCTACTATCTTTGGTATGTTACCAATTGGTTCTGGATACTCTCCTTCTGCTTCTGAAAGTATAGCTGGTTTTGCTAATCCAAGGGAGTGCATTATCTTATATCATTACATTTCAGAACTTGTTGCACAAAGAATTGACAAACCTTGGCAGCTAAATGTCTTCGTATACAGCTGCTGATCATGTGTCCCCTTTTTATCTTACCTTGATGATGTAAAGATCAGAAATTGCTGGAAAAGCTCAGCAGGTCTGGTAGCATCTGTGGAGAGAAATCTGAGTTAACGTTTCAGGTCCAGTGACCCTTCCTCAGCTGTACTTCTGAATTGATGACCTGAAACATCTGCTAGACCTGCTGAGCTTTTCCAGCAATTTCTATTTTTTGTTCCTGATTTCCAGCATCTGCGGTTCTCAGTTTTTACGATATAAAGATCACATTTGGTCTTGCCTCCCTGGTGGCAAGTCAAGCAGTTAGGTGCTAATGATTACTGAGGAGTATTCCAGCAAAGTGAGAGTTAAATACATGATGAGCATATTTATTTACTCGATGCCAGATGTTTAGAAATGTGTTCTGGGAAAGGTACTATAAATCATTGAGTTTATTCAAATCCAGTCCAGTGCCATGACGTGACATTTAAGGCACATGATACATTACCATCAGTACTGCCTAATAAGGATACATGTGTGAAGTACTCCTATCCTGTTCTTCGCTTTAAAATGGGAAATTAAAGTTGAGGTGAGAAGTGTGGGTTCTGAAGAGAAGTCTTTTGTAGTCATGTATTCTGCTTCACTGTCCAGACTCAAGTGAAGAATAGTTGGGGATCTTTTTGCTCCGTTGGTTAGACAGTGGTTTGTAATGCAGAATGATGACGGTTCGCTTCCCCTGCCCATTGAGTTTGCCATGAAGGATTCACCATCTCAGTCTCTCCTCTCGTGTGAGCAGGTTAGAGGACTATCAGGTTAAACTGCTACAGTCATTTCTCTCTAATGAGAAAGCAGCCCTATGGTCCAGTAAGAATGTGACAACATTCCTTGCCTGGATTACAGAGCTACCCGTGCAGGTGGGAACATTTCCTGGCATTAGTATATCCCATTTAGAGATGCAGAATTCACAAAAAGCCTCTTCAGTTGGTAAGCAGTCAAATTGATTGTAAATATAGCTTTAGTTCACAGATATGCATTAGAGGTAATATTTATTCCTGTCTTCAAGTTCACTTGTGTATAATAGCTGCTTTCACTGAAAAAATTGAAATCTCAGCTTAATATGAATTTTCATAAATATAAATGCAAGATTGGCAGGAGCAAGGCATGAAGTGACTCGCTCACTGGAGAGCCAGTGCATATGTGATGGGTTGAATGACCTCTTTCTCTGCTGTGACAATTCTGTTAGTCATTGTTGCAAATGAACTGAATCAGAGCTGGGCCTGTTAGAATTATTTAAATTACTTTGGTTTTGTTTTGCAGACTAATCTGATAGACCAGGACATGGAAGCCCTGAAGACAGAATTGATGGAAACATCAATGACCGATGCTTCAAGACTTAGCTTCTTTGAGTATTTCCATATTTCACCACTTAAAGTAAGTATTTAAGTTCTCTTTCAAACTTAATAAGGAATTAATATTGTTTACATGTTAATAGAATCTGTTCAGCTCCTGTTAGTAAAAGGATCAGTGGTTCTTTATTTTGGTAATTCAGCCATCATTGTTTTCCGTGCTGTACTTACCTGTTATAACAATTACAACCTGCAGTGTCTGTGAAAATGCTTATTTTGTGCACAAAATGTTGCATTCCCTCAATCGGAGATAGTGGGATTGATTTGCACTGCCACAAGGGAACCTTTGCACAATTCCTTGGAAATGTGTGGTTCATTGCTTTCAATTCCTTCCTTTGTAATTACTGTACAGTGATTTTACAGTTAAATGTGACCAGAAGGTCCATGCTGTAAGCATAATCTTAGCAGACAGAAGTATATTTTGCTTTGTTTTGTCTTTTGTCTAAATATGATCATGCAAGAATGAATAATACAAGGTAGACCGCTAACTACTGGGCCAAATTGAGACTGTTATTCTGCAACGTTCACCTCTTGTGCATCAGTTGAGCAATCTCTTGAATGAAATGCAAAAATTCAGCAAAATATTCTGAGACGTTGCTATACAAAATGCTTCAGGCTTGTATGTTTGTGGAGTAATTTTATCTTGACGAAGGATTGAGCCCAATGCGGGAGGGAGATCGAGCCCTCGTACGGAACTCTCAGCGTGGAGCAACTGCAGGCATGTTGCTAAAGAAGGACTAATCTGGAACTTTAAACTTTTTCTTATTGACTACTTTATACTGAGAAGAATTGTAATATTGAACGTTTAACTTATTTCTTTATTTTTCTACTGTTTACCCAAAATCTTGTACCTCGTACCTTGAACCTAAGGTGGTGCCATGAACAGCAACATTGTAAATATTTCACTGTATCCTGTATCCCTGTAGTTGAGTACTCGTGACAATAAAACCTAATTCTAATTTTAATTTGACTTTCTATTCCTCTATGCAAAATGAATGGTGGGTTGACTATGTAATAATTTTTTGTGTCCCATAATTCATTAATTGCTTAAGCAAATCTAAAGCCTAGTCCCAGAACTAGGGGTCATAGTTTTAAAAACAAAGGGCGCAGCCATTTAAAACAGGTGGGGGAGTATTTTTTTTCCTCTGCAGGTTGAGCGTCATAGTCATTCAGCGTTGAAACAGACCCTGTGGAATTTGCTTCTTCAAAAGGCAGTGGATATAGAATTTTAAAATATTTTAAAAGATAGAAATAGATCCTTGATATATCTTGGTATAAAAGATTATTGGGGATATTCGGGAATGTAGTCTTGAGGTTAAAATCAGATTAGCCATGGTCTTTATGAATGGGGCAGCAGCCTCCAAGGGCCGAGTGGCCTACTTTTGTTATTTGCTATTATATTCATGCAGAGCACCTTATTTCCTGACTTGCAACCTAACTTCTCTGTTAAGGGCATGCCTTTCCTCATCATAACCTCCAGTGAGATTTTATCTTGAACTTGAGAAGCAAATAATAATTTGTCATAAGACATCCACATTTTTCAGTAAACATTGAAACTTTATAGAATATAATATCATGCAGGCAAGCAATCATGCCGGTTCTGTTATTGATTTTTCTACTCTGATGTTGGTGCGCTCACTCACAATCTTCTTTTCTAAATAGTTGCATCTGAGTTTATCTCTTGACTCAGGAGGAGATGAGTCCAGTAAAGAAAAGCATGAAGCAGTGCCACTGCAGTCCCTCCACATCTTACTCAAAAGCATTGGAGCTACATTAACAGATGTTGACGATCTCATCTTCAAGTAAGTGTGAAGTACTGCTTTTCACTATTATGACAGTACATTTTTCTGACCGAAAGCCCAAAGCTGCAAATTACACTTTTTAACACTAACCACCAACAAATAACTGTTGGAACTAGGTGCCTAAATATTATCGTGAAGTAGCTATTTGATTGACTTTATAAAAGTACAGCATCGACCTGTGGATGCCATATTAATTTTAGTATCAAGGTGACTTAGTGTGTTTTGCTTGGAAGAATAAGGACCGGTTCCGTGGGTATCTTCATTTGGTAGAGGAGTGTAAAGATTTAAAAGTACCCATTCATGTATCATTACAAAGGCCACTGCAAGTTAACAAGACCATAGATATGGATAGCATGGGTAGAAGATTGGCTGTCTGCCTGAAAGCAGAGAGTGGGGATAAAAGAGTCTCTGTCAGGATGGCAGCCGGTGACACGTGGTGTTCCGCGAGGGTCAGTGTTGGGACCACAACTTTTCACTTTGTACATTAATGACCTAGATGAAGGAACTGTGGGCATTCTGGCTAAGTTTGCAGATGATACAAAGGTAGGTGGAGGGACAGGTAGTATTGAGGATGCGGGGAGGCTGCAGAAGGATTTGGACAGGTTAGGAGAGTGGACAAAGAAGTGGCAGATGGAGTACAGTGTGGGAAAGTGTGAGGTCATGCACTTTGGTAAGAAGAATAAAAGCATGGACGATTTTCTAAGTGGGGAGAAAATTCAGAAGTCTGAAGTGAAAAGAAACTTGGGAGTTCTAGCCCAGGATTCTCTCAAGGTAAACTTGCAGGTTGAGTCAGTAGTCAGGAAGGCAGATGCAATGTTGACATTTATTTTGAGAGGACTTGAATATAAAAGCAGGGATGTACTCCTGAGGCTTTATAAGGCTCTGGTTAGGCCACATTTGGAGTATTGTGTGCACTTTTGGGCCCCATATCTCAGGAAGGATCCCTGGAGCGGGTTCAGAGGAGGTTCACGAGAATGGTCCCAAGAATGGGAAGCTTAACATATGAGGAACACTTGAGGACTCGGGCTGTACTCATTGGAGTTTAGAAGGATGAGGGGGGATCTAATTGAAACTTACAGAATACTGAACGGCCTGGAGAGAGTGGCTGTTGGGAAGATGCTTCCATTGATAGGAGAGACTAGGACCCGAGGGCACAGCCTTAGAGTAAAGGGAAGACCTTTTTAGAATGGAGATAAGGAGAAGCTTCTTTAACCAGAGAGTGGTGAATCTATGGAATTCACTGCCACAGAAGGTTGTGGAGGCCAGGTCTTCGAGTACATTTAAGACAGAGATAGTTAGGTTCTTGATTATCAAGGGGATCAAGGGTTATGGGGAGAAAGCGGGAGAATGGGGTTGAGGAACTTATCAGCCATGATTGAATGGCAGAGCAGACTTGATGGGCCGAATGGCCTAATTTCTGCTCCTGTGTCTTATGTTCTTATGATCTCATAGACAGTAAAATCAACATATTGAACAAAGAAGAATGAACTGCAGGTGCTGGAGATCTGCAATAAAAACAGAAATTGCCGGACTACTCAGAGATAGTAAGAACTACCAATGTTGGAGTCAGAGGTAACAAAGAGCGGAGGTGGAGGAACACAGCAAGCCAGGCAGCATCAGAGGAACAG
>NC_063367.1:7847490-7864190 GCF_021869965.1 Rhincodon typus | reverse complement strand
AGAGGAACAGCAATGATCCAGCTTCCCTGTTCCTCTGATGCTGCCTGGCTTGCTGTGTTCCTCCACCTCCGCACTTTGTTAACTCTGACTCCAGCATCTGCAGTTCTTACTATCTCGGTCACATTTGTGGTTTTTGGTTCAGGATCGTTTTAGGGCCGTGCGAAGGGCAGAAACCTGACCTGGGGAGACTGAAGCACAGAATTGGGGGAAAAGGAGGGTTCTACTTTTGGAAGAGTCAGTATATTTGAGAATTTAAGATGAAAGTGGAATCCAAGTTAGTGTGCTAGTATGCAAGAGTGGAGGGATTGAGGATAGGCTTTTAGATGAGATAGGTGATGCTGGTTTTGAAAGGGGCAGAAAGTTTTACCCGAGGAGAGTAAATCATTTGCAAAGATGTGTCAGGGCCTGGAAGAGAAACTGCGATTTTGTGAGAATAGAGTCAAGGTAAAGAGGAGTTGGGCTTTGTGTATGAGATATAGTCAAAGAATATGAGAGCAGGGAGTACCATGAAAGATTTGACGTTGCTGCTTCCTCATAAAGGCAGCTGAACAAATTCTTAGTAACGCACCGGTCCGTTAGCTCCTCTCAATTGGTGAAAAGGGACAGCAGAACAGAATGCTTTAGGAGATGGCAGATCTAGTGATTAATGTCTAAAATGTTGTGCACCTGACAAATTGGCTCAAGTCCACAGCTCTTGTATTTCAGGAAACTGTCATTCTGAACTTGTATTTTGTTCACTTTTTGGTGGCGGGTGCAGCTTCGTGCTAAACAAGTTAGAGGAAGTCCAAGATGTTTGGATAAATTTACATGTTTTTGTCAGGTTTTGAGGGAACAGGAAAGTGGTGTTTATGGCCAGAATCCGATCAGCCACGCAGCAGGCTTGAAGAGTTTATGCTGTTTTTCTGTTCCTATTTGTTTTTTCTGTAGATGGAGCATGCTGAATGAGTGAAATGGCGTTTTCGAATGTGGCTAGCTCTGCCAATGTAATTTAGTCACTTTTAAAGAAAAACTGAAAAGCTTCTTTTATTGCAGGCTTGCGTTCTTTGAAATGAAATTCCAGTTCCAAAAGAGGGATCAATTAATGTGGACTGTAATTTCACATTATAGTGAACAGGTAAGTGATTATTCTTTTAAATTACCCTGCAGATTGCTTATTTTTCAAGGTGGTCCCCAGGTGTGAATGTCCAACAGTTCTGATGTTGCTGTTTACATAGAACTGTACAGCACAGTACAGGCCCTTCGGCCCACGATGTTATGCCGAACTTTTACCCTAATCCTAAGGTCTGTCTAACCTCCACCCCCTACCTTTATACTATCATCCATTTGCCTATCTAACAGCTGCTTAATTGTCCCTAATGAGGCCAACTCTTCGGCAATGCATTCCACGTCCCTACCGTGCTCCGAGTAAAGAACCTACCTCTGACGTCTCCCTTATATCTACCTCCACTCACTTTAAAACTATGCCCCCTTGTAATAGCTACCTCCACCCTCGGAAAAAGTCTCTGGCTGTCCACTCTATCTATACCTCTGATCATTTTGTACACCTCTTTCAAGTCACCTCTCATCTTTCGTCGTTCTAAAGAGAAAAGCCCGAGCTCTTTCAACCTTTCCTCGTAAGACCTTCCCTCCATTCCAGGCAACATCCTGGTGAATCTCCTCTACACCTTTTCCAACGCCTCCACATCTTTCCTGTAATGAGACGATTGAAACTGGACGCAATACTCCAGATGTGGCCAAACCAGGCTTTTGTATAGCTGGAGCATAACTTCACGGCTCTTGAACTCAATCCCTCTATTAATGAAACTAACACACCATACGCCTTCTTAACAACTCTATCCACCTGGGTAAATTCTTGCATGCTCTGGGTCAATGATCCTAGACAGAATGAAAGCCATTCTTCAAATGGTTGAGGTGCAGTAACAAATGACACCCAATATTTCATAATTGTACCATTCAGGAATGTTATTACATTCTTCTGCCACGAGTGGGACTTAAGTCCAAGCTTCCTGATGCAGAGCAGGGACACTTTTTGTTTTAAAACCAATGTGATGTTTCCACTATTTACACCCCATTCACTTTACTGACCATGTTTATAAAATCTTGAGGGGTACAGATAGGGTTAATGGTAGGTGTCTTTTTCCTAGGATAGAGGGTTTCAAGATGACGGCATATTTTTAAAGTGAGAGGAGAGGGATTTAAAGACATGAGGCAAAATTTTTACACAGATGATGGTTAACGTGGAATGAATTCCCAGAGGAAATGGTGGATGTTGGCGCAGTTACAACATTTAAAAAGCACTTAGATAAGTGTGTGAATAGGAAAGGTTTGATGGGATATGGGCCAGCAGCAGGCAGGTGGAACTAGTTTAGTTTGGGATTATGTTTGGCATGGACTGGTTGGACTGAAGTGTCTGTTTCTGTGCTATGTGACTCTATGACTGAATCATAAAATCGTAGAGCTGTACAGCATGAAAACAGACCCTTTGGTCCAACTCATTTGTGCTGACCAGATATCCCAAATTAATCTAGTCCCACTTGCCAGCATTTGGCCCATATCCCTCTGAACCCTTCCTATTCATATTCCCATCCAAATGCCTTTTAAATGTTATAATTATATCAGCCTCCACCATTTCCTCTGGCAGCTCATTCCATACACGCACAACCCTCTGAGTGAAAAGGTTGCTCCTCACGTCCCATTTAAATCTTTCCCCTTAGACCTCTGCCTCTAGTTTTGGACTCCTCTACTCTTGGAAAAATAGCTTGACAACTCTACAAGGTTACCCCTCAGCCTCCGACGCTGCAGGGAAAATAGCCCCAGCCTATCCAGCCTCTCTATATAGCTCAAATCCTCCAACACTGGCAACATCCTTGTAAATCTTTTCTGAACCCTTTCAAGTTTCACAACATCATTCCAATGGCAGGAAGACCAGAATTGAACAAAGTATTCCAAAAGTGGCCTAACCAATGTCCTGTAGTGTCACTTGGAGAAAGCAAGAACTGCGGGTGTTGGAGTCAGAGTCAATACAGTGTGGAACCTGAGGAACACAGCAGGTCAAGCATCATCAGAGGAGCAGAGTATCTAGTTGTTTTAATTCATCTGTTCAGGCATATTATGACATACATCTGATGTAATTGGGATTTGAACTTGGACCTTCTGGTCCAGAGGTAGCGATGTTAAGCTTGCCCACAAGACCCCATTGACAAAGTGCCCTAGATATTTTCTCATCAACCTGTATCATGTTCTTGCAAACCTCTGGAGGTGTAGGATTTGAAGCTGGGCCTCCTGATTCAAAGGTAGGGACCCTGCAATACAACAGTTCTAACAGATTATTCTAGATGTTTTAATCAACATGTTCGGATGTGTTCTGACACGCTGCTGGAGCAAGTGGGATTTGAACCCAGACCTTCTGGCTCAGAGCCCCAAACACACATTGTTCTAGATATTTTCTACTCAACCTGTTCAGAGATGTTATTACACACCTCTGGAGCAGGTGGGACTTGAACCTGGCTCTCTCAGACCAGGGATAGGTTCTTGCACCACAAGAACCCTAACAAATTGTTCTAAATGATTTATCAAAATCTTTTTAACAGGTGGTACCCATTACCTTTGTCATAGAACAGTGAGCCATGTGTCCAGCACTGTAAGCAGATTGCTAACAATGTTTATCTGCTTCCCAGTGGAGAGTCATCTCCTGCATTTCCATAGAATTAGCTAAATTGATAAATGTAGGGTCATGTGAATAGGCTAACAGCTTTTGCAACAGCCTATCGTCTCTGGAATAAAACAATCACTTAAAGTTTTGGAAAAGTTCTGTAGCTAGAAGGAAACTAGCCATCAAAATACATGAACATCAGCTAGCAGCAAAACGGCATAACGAACTCTCCTTAATATCGGTACACTCAGACAATGAAGGCCATAAGTTTAACTGGGACAAGGTAACCATAGTAGCCCAAGCCAAACATAAACACCCATGGGAATTCCTAGAGGCATGGTTCTCTACCCGTAATGCAATCAACAAACATATAGAATTGGACACCATATACAAACCCATACAGATCAAAACTGGAAATGACACTACTCACCATAATGGACCAAACAGTGTAAATTCCAAGCGGAGTAGAATAACACCACTTCATCAGAGGCTCCACTGGTGATATCACCTAACATAGTGATGAAACGTCTGAATGAGAACAAGCCAGCTTGGCAAGCAATCACAACCTCATAAAATAATCATTACACAAACATGAAAAGGGTCATACATGAAAATACCTTAACCTGACAAAACAAATTGGATCAGACAGTAGGATTTGTATCCTAGGTTAGTGCTTTTCCCTCTGGATAATAAAAAGTGCAATGATTTGCTAAATGATGTGTTATAGAACTCTAGTCTAGGCTTTTGCCACCTCAGAGCGTGTTTTTCCTCGCCAGTCTCCTCATATCAGCTGTGCGCACCTTCTCACTGCTTTCTCTGCTGAGATTCACCAGCCCTTTTAGTTCGGCAACTGAATTGTAAGACGTTTTTTTTCCCCATTTAGAATTCCCAAGGTTGAGTTACTGAGTGACCTTAACTGCTCTCAGTCCATTCCCTCTGTTTTGCTGACGACAGTATTTGGTCCTCATTCTCTCTACACTAGCACCCGGATCCCAGTCTTTCAGTCACTGTATTCCTAAACCTAAATAGGTATTTGCTTTCGTATGTAGCTTTTGTGGTTCTCTGTTTAATTTTCTTGCAGTGACCATATTACTACTTTTCTAGAATTACAATTTTCACCCGCTATCTTTTTATCATCAGACAGAGTTAAAATGGAAAAGCATGAGCTTTCTTGCAGAGTCAAGAGTTCCTTTAGTTTCTCCTAGAGGAAGGATTTGGCCTTAGAGCTGTTAGGAAACAGGTTATCTCATTCTAACAGTTTTAATGTGAAAGTTGCAAACCAGCGATTTATTTACAACTTTTCAAGGGTTATTTGAAGTTGAGAAAGTTTAAGCTCAGGACTCATCAAAGAAAAGGCTATCAGTTTCTGAAGATTGGGAATTGAAAGAAATAGTTAAGCCAAACCTGTAGGCTTGCTTGAGAAGTGAATTCTCTCTGGTGTTTGAATACTGTACAGTGATTGTGTTAAGAAGAATGGGATTGTGTTTTTGTATGTTTTAAAATTTTCAAATTTTGTTTAATGTAAATAGCCTGGCTTATTTTGTTTTTATTTTAATCTATTTTAGCATAAACTTTTGTTTTATTGTTAAAACCAAATCAGCTGAATTGTGTTCTTGTATTTCAGTGAAATAACCACTTCATTAAACAAAGCCAAAACAAAATATGATTTATCAAGCCAGATCTGGGATCTGAATTGTCCAGTAATAACACCAACTGTTTTGGATCCCCTGTGTGACACTTCATGCATGCTGTTTTGCAGAAGGGGAATCTAAAAATGCAAGTGGTTGCTTGTGTATTTGGCTTACATTACGTTTTTAAGTGGGGGGGGGGGATAATATTCTTATCAATAGAAGTGAAAAGCCTGAATCACGTTGCTAACCAAACCCTTCAAAATCCTTTCTCAGTTTCTAAAGCAAATGTATGTACTCGTTTTGGGGCTGGATGTTCTTGGGAACCCAGTTGGCCTGATCAGAGGATTATCTGAAGGTGTAGAAGCATTCTTCTATGAACCCTTTCAGGTAAGTAGTTGAGAAGAGCATGGAAGACAATGAAAAATGACTTTCAAAGCTGAGCCCAGTTTTTATTCTCTAACAATGGTGACTGTGAATCTTTAGGGTGCTGTTCAGGGACCAGAGGAATTCGCAGAGGGCTTTGTGATAGGAGTGAGGAGTCTGCTTGGACATACTGTTGGTAAGTGACAACTCTCTGATGCAGTTTCACTGTTGGTACATGTTGGAGCTGATGAGAAGAAAAGTCATGTTTATCAGTTTCTTAATCTGCAACATCATTTACTGTGTTGAATCCAACTTCAGTTCCAGCGCTGTCTGCTGAGTTACTTGTGTGCCTAATGCATGTCCTGTTGTCCAAACACAGGTGGCGCAGCTGGTGTGGTATCTCGAATCACAGGCACTGTTGGGAAAGGCCTAGCTGCAATCACCATGGATAAAGAATACCAGCAGAAAAGAAGGGAGGAAATGAACCGCCAACCCAAGGACTTTGGAGACAGTTTAGCTAAAGGAGGAAAAGGCTTCTTACGAGTAAGAAAGAATTGCATATTAGAACATAACAGCTGAGGAGAGATTTATGCAATGTTGTTATTTTCTGCAAAACTGGAATCAATGGGTATTAGGGAGCAAACCCACTACTGGCTGGAGTCATGCTTGCAACATAGAAAGATGTTTGTGGTTGTTGGAGGTCAATCATTTCAGCTGCAGGACATCTCTGTAGAAGTTCCTTAGGGTAGTGTCCTAGGCCCAACCATCTTCAGCTAGTTCATCAATGACTTTCCCTCCATCATAACATCAGAAGTGGGGATACTTGTTAATGATTGCACGATATTCAGCACCATTTGAAAGTCCATGTTCAAAAAACAACACAGTCTGGACAATATCCAGGCTTGGGGGTGACAAGTGGCAATTAACTTTCCCACCACATAAATGCCAGGCATTGACCATCTCCAATAAGAGACAAACTAACCACTGCCCCTTGACATTTGTGTTACCACCACTGAATCCTCAACTATCAACATCTTTGGAGTTACCATTGACCAGAAACTCAATTGGTCTTGCCATATAAGCAAAGTGGCTACAAGAACAGGTTAGAGGCTAGGAATATTGCGGTGAGTAACTCACCTCGCTACACATCAAAGCCTGTCCACTATCTATAAGGCACAAGTCAGGAGTGTGATGAAGTACTCCCTACTTGGATGGGTGCAGCTCCATCAACACTCAAGCAACTTGACATCATCTAGGGCAAAGCAGCCCACGACACCACATCCACAAACTAAAACTCCTTCCAATTGGAAGTGGTGGGTTAACCATAGGAAATGCAGGGATAGGGTGGGTGTATGGGTGTCTTCAGAGGGTTGGTGAGTACTCAATGGGCTGGAAGGACTGCTTGCACCCTGGAGGAATTCTATGATTCTCAAGGGCAACTAGGGATGGGCAATAAATACAGACCAGCCAGCGATTTCCCACATTCCATGAGTGACTAAAAAAACTTGACATTGTGTAGAAGTAAATAATTTTTCACTTCCTCACGTTTTATGTTTCAAGCCACCTGTGTGCTCACTTACTTAACCTTCCTATATCACTTTAGGACCTCTATATATCCTCCTGCTAGTTTTAATTTTGTATTGTGAAAATACTTACTCTTGATCTCCTTGTGACTAATTAATTAATATAGATCATGAGTAGCTGAAGCCTCTGCGTTGATCCTTGTGGCACTCTACCAGATACAGCCTGCAACTTGAAATTGTCCTGTTCATCAGCATTCTCTGCCATCTGTTGAGCAATGCTCCAACCATGCTATTATGTGATCTCCACCTCTCAGCTCTTCTATTTCAACCCTTGTGTGCCACCTTACTGAATATCTTTTGAGAAGCTGAAATATGCTGTTATCAAATCATACATAGACATCAGGGCTTCTCTCCAGCCTTCTCCCTTCATCTCAATATTTGTGACCACGATTCAGCTGCTGGCTTGAATTTCACATCAAGTAATATTTCTCCTCTTCCTGTTTCTCCTTTTTGTAGAACCTCATTAATGCAACCTTTGACCAATCCTTTTACCAAAAACTATTAATTCTTTTCTAAGCCTGGTGTCTGTTACCCTTGTGTAATGTGCCTAAGTACCTGGAAGATGGAAGCAAAATATTGTTCATTTCGTTACATTTTCATTCTTTCGTGGACCAGTGGGGTTGGTTAGTTCAGTTAACTGGGCAGCTAGTTTGTGATGCGAACATTCTGGGTTCAATTGCTGCACTAGCTGAGGTTACCATGTAGGTCTATCCTTCTCCACCTCTCCCCTCACCTGAGGCATGCTGACCGTCCGGTTAAACCACCACCTGTCATCTCTCTCTTATCGGAGAGCAGCCCTGTGGTCCTCTGGGACTATGACACTTTGCTAATTCTTAAGTTTTAAATGTAAAACTCTTTTTCTCTGTTTTTTTTCATGAGGAGGTGGTGGTGTAGTGGTAATTTCATTGAACTAGCAATCCAGAACCCAGGCCAGTGCCCTGGGGAGATGGGTTTGAATTACACCGCGACAGAAAGTGAAATTTGAGTCTAATAAAACAAAAATGTAACCGCTGTCGATGGTGGTTAAAAACCCATCTGATTCACTAATCTCCTTTAGGGAGGGAAATCTGCTGCCCTTACCTGGCTTGGCCTATATGCAACTCCATGCCCATGGCTAATTAGTTGACTCTTAACTGTCCTCTGGGCAATTAGGGATGGGCAATAACTGCTGTCCTGGCCAGTGACGTCTACTTCCCATGAATGAATTAAAAATAACTCTAATTTCTTTATCCTGGTTAATTTGTATCATTCTCTGCTGTGTTTTATATTCTGTCTAATTATCTGACTTGGTACTCATCTTTGCATTATTGCACACTTTTTCTCATTAAGCTTGATGCTTCCCTCAACTTATTTAGTTAATCATGGACGGTTGGTCCTCCTCTTAGAATGTTTCTTTGTAGTAGGGGTATACGTATTCTGAGTGTTACGAAATATCCCCTTCATTGTCTGCTGCTGCTTCTCTATTGATCTAACCCCTCGCTTAAGTATCCCAGTTCAATTCAGCTAGCTCAGCTGTCATGCTTAGATAGTTATTTGAGTTAAAATACTTGTCTTACATCCTGTCTTCTCCCTTTTAAACTGCATGTAAAATTCAATCATAATGTGGCTAACCTGTCACCCTACACAGGACAAAGCTGAATATAACCATTCTACTTGGGTTCAGACATGCTGTGTTTAGTCTACTACAGTATAATTGTTTAATTTTGAACAATTGGGGTGTAATTTGGCACTTCAGAGTTGCAGCTTTTTTTTTGGGCTTTGATTCTTCAAATGAAAAGGACATCCGCATGCTGCTGCAGAGATTAGCAATGTCTTGCTGCTACTTATAAACTCATCGAAGATGTTTGTGCAAACCTGCTCCTTCATAAAGAATTACAAAATGATTGAAAGTGGTGGAGTACTACTGTAATCGAGTGTCTAGAAATTTAAAAAAGCAGAATGCAATGTTGCACCAACTTGCTTGTGCCCCGATATCACAAGTCGTTGAAATATGCCATCACTTTATTTTCACAATGTTTTGTTGCCTTGCTCATGAAATGGTAGGATGTTTATCAATGACACTGTCTACTACTTCCACCTCCTGGACATGAAGTAAACTACAGGACATCTAACCAAGTGCTACAGCAAGAACATTCTGAGGCTGTACTGAGAAAGCAGCTTTACTACCAAATGCAATTGGACAGAAATTGAAAAATTTGGCTGTTTTGTTAATAGATTTGTCCCAGTTAAAGGTATATGTTTATTCTCGTAATGCTGTATTGCTGTGGTACTGAAACGAAGCCCAGTCGCTTCAGCGTCATTCTGTAAGATATAGCCTGGATAAGCAACATTTTTGAATAGGTTTTTAACAGTGCTGTTTTACCCTTTATGGTGTTGCCTGCTCCCTGTGTAGTTCATGTCAGACTTTCACCTCCACAACATTAAATGATCTCAAACCCCGTCATCTAACAAGTGTAATCTTGAATGAGACACAGTTTCTGCCTCACTCTAATCCTTTCAGGAATTCCACAGTGTCTCAACTATGATGTTTGTTTGAAATCTCATACATCTTACTTTTATATTTAAGACCCCTCATTCTAGACTCTCTACCACTGGAAACAGTCTGCTTCTATCAGAACCAAAATGCTGTAGATGCAGGGAGTACTCAGTAGGTTTGACATCAGTAGAGAGAGTAGGAGCTAACACCTCAAGTCAAGCTGTGTTCTTTAAAGCAGAGAAGGCTGATTGAGGTCTATCAGATTGAGGGTCATGGACAGAATGGATATGAAGTTGCTGTTCCTGTAAGTTGAAGCATGAATAATGAGGGGGCATAATCTTGTGGGAAAGGGCAGGGCGTTTAGTGGGGATTTGAGGAAAATGTTTTTTAACCCAGAATTTGTGGTGGTCTGGAATGCAGTGCCTGGAAGTACAGCAGAGGTGAGTAACTTCACAACCCTTAAAATTGTGATGTCATGAGACGTCATAACATTCAATGCTATTGGCCACTTGCTGTAAACTGGGATGAGTGTAGATGGATCAGCACAGACAGAATAGGCCAAAGGGCCTCCTTGTTGTATGACTCTGAAAGATTGACATTTTATCAACATGCCTATCCTGATCCATCTTTTCGTAATTTTGAATATTTATATTATATTCCATCAACTGAATTGTCAAAATAAATTAAAAATTTTCAACCTGCCAAGATGCTGTGATCTGGAGGAGCTTACAGGAAAACAGATGTGAATGTGATCTGATTCCACAGCACAAGAATGCAGTTGGCTATACTGTTAATATAGGTAGTGTGTCTTCCTAATGTCTTTAGATCTAAATTTACAATAAATGTAGTTTCAAAGCACAAAATTAATGTATTTGAAACTGTAATTTCAAAATGGATCTTTGTTTTGCTTCTCAGTTCCACGTGTTTGGTTGTGCCAAACTCTAGACGCCTTTTGGAACAACACCAGTTTTTGTTCTGTTGTATGATGAGTGCACTAATTTTGCTTTGATGCTTCACCCAAGTTATGTTCTCCTGCTTCCAACATCTTGCTGCAATTGGTTTGGATAAACAATCAGTGTGGGTGAAAACATCCTCTTAATGGACTCCCTGACCACTGATTTTCACCTCTCTGCAATGGAAGCAGCCTGCAGGATTATGGACATAGTAGCACACCCAATCTGAGTTCCTGAAGAAGATTGCCCATGCTGTAGAAATCTTAAAATCAAAATTATTTGCAATTTCACTTGTGAAACTTTGTATTTTGTTTTCGGTGTACTTGCTCAGTAAAACTTCCTTCACTATACGGATATAATGGTCCTGTTATTACGTTGCAGTCTAATGATTTCAATTGAGAAATAGGTTCCATAATGAAAAACACTTACAAGTTTTTATTCTGTATCTTTGCAGGGTGTGGTTGGAGGATTTACAGGAATAGTCACAAAGCCAGTTGAAGGTACATTGTATTTATATACCATTCTACAAAGTTTATACGTTGTCTTGAAACAGTATTGTAATAAATAGACAATTGAATGACTATCATATGAACATTTCTCGTATATAATGTATTCAGCTAGTTGGCTTCAGCTTCTTTGATGCTTTCACCTATCTTGGGCATACCTTGGAAGTGCTGCAGTGAAGCATTTCTTTCCAATTTTAGCTTTATGGCTGTTTGACTTACTGGTTGAAGAAATAAATAGCATTTCAGTATTTCAAATTGTGCAAAATTACTTTGTTTTAAAACTTAAACATCATTGACTTACAAATCCTTTTAATGAAGATCACCAAAAAGTGAAAGCCCTATAAGGTGACAGTCAAATTCTGTTTTTATTGGAAAATTATTTGCATTTTGAGCATTACTTTCTGCACCTCTCTTCCTTTATAATTCGGGCTGCTAGTTACTGATTGAATGTGTCAAACTCTGTGATACGTGGTGTTGTGAAATTTTATCAATCTTTCAGAGAATTTTATTTTGAACAAAAACACAAAAGCTTGTCACTTCAGCATCCCTGGTCTGGAGGGTAGGCCAGGGACTGGTGTTTAAATGTTGACTGAAATGTGCACAAAAATTGTCTAGCAACAGAATCACTGAGTATTTAAATTTTCTTTTTTGTTTGGAAAGAATCTGGACTGTAATTGTCATTTGTCACCATTCTTGATGCAGACATCATCACATTATGTCATTCTGCCCAGTTCTTTTTAATTCTTTTGTTTGGAGCTGTGCTGTGTGTCCATGTGAGAAAATGTGATAGGAAGTGAGTAATGTCTAATTCCTGTAAGCAGCTGGTGTCAGTATCTGTTCTGAATATGTTCTGCTCCATTGAATTACCATTTCCAAGCCATGAAGTACAATTTCCTACAACAGGTGCCAAAAAAGAAGGTGCAGCTGGTTTCTTCAAAGGAGTGGGCAAAGGTCTGGTTGGTGTCGTTGCACGGCCAACGGGTGGGATCATTGACATGGCGAGCAGCACATTGCAAGGAATTAAAAAGTAAGATGTACTGAGCCAACTGAATTTATCTGAATCTTCTACTAATCGTAGAATTTCTAGAGTGTTGAAGCCGGTCATTTTTACCCATTTGAATCCGGACCAATCCTCCAAAGAGAATTCCACCCAGACCCACACCCCCCCCTACTCTATCCCAGTATTTCCCATGACCAGCCCACCTAACCTGCACATCTTTGGACTGTGGGAGGAAACCCACGCAGACACACGGAGAATGTGCAAACTCCACGCAGACGGTCATCCGATGGTAGAATTGAACCCGGGTCTCTGCTGTGAGGCTGCAGTGCTAACCACTGAATCACCATGCTGCCCCCAAATGTCCCCAAAAAAATAGGCTTTTCCTATTGCCAAGTCTCATTGGTAAATAGTGCCCTTTACAGCTGAATGACTAATGGAATGTTAAAACCTATTTTAATATAGTGTAAAAATCTATTCACTAGCTTGTATTTTAATGGGAACTGGATTCCTGGCATAACTGTGATTCACAAAATATTTTACTAACACTGTTGTTAAATTCAGACATTATTGTCTGCAATGCACTAACTACATTCACCAGAGGAACAACATAAATACATAAATTGAAATGATGACTGTCTTAAATCCTGATGAATAAACCACTCAAAATATGCACACCTCGCCTCAGATTTCATTTGTTTTCAACAGATTTTTATTTTGCCTCCTTGAAGGAACTCTGACAGTGCTGTTAGGGAGGGAGTTCTAGGAATTTGACCCAGCAATGACAATGGAACAATAATCTGTTTCCAAGTCAGGGTGCTATTTCAGTTGATGGGAAACATACAAGTGGTGGTGTTCCTCTGCACATGCTGCACTTGTCATTCTAGTCATTACAGATTGTGGGCTAGGGAAGTGCTGATTTTCAAAAAAAAAAAACATGGTGAATTAGTGTCGTACATCTCACACATGCTACACGCACTTGCTGCAGATTTCTGGCAGTATAGTGAGCCAATTCCTGTTGGAGGTTGCAGATGATATGCCAGTTGAGTGGGATTCAGCGGATTGCACTATTGGTGAATCATGGGATTTAAAAACTCAATACTTTTTTTCCCCTTATTTAAGTCATTTATTACAATATCTGACTCCACTAGGGTTGCAGAATCAACCGAAGATGTTAATAAACTCCGCCCACCTCGGTGTATTCGTGAAGATGGGATCATTAGGCCTTATGATCGCACAGAATCCGAGGGATGCCATTTATTTGAGGTAGGATATGTTGCGTTTGTTTAGAAACTGAAAAATATGGGCCAGAAGGGGCTCTAAATCCTGTATAATTTTGAAGTTGTGAGGCTACAAGTTTTTGGTTTCACAAGTTGTGCTACGAACGAAATAACTGTGGAGGAAGTGACTCAGCTGCTGGAGTTAGTGTAGTACTCATTACTTTATAAAATTGTAAACAGCTGGAATATTTACTCCCAGCATTATGACATGGGCGTAAATTCAAGCTGGATCACTTAAACCAGTTCCAAAGTCAGGCAATATTGCCACTCACTGAACTGCAGTTTGTTGTATCGACACTCAGAGCTGTTTGTAACCGCCTCTGGCTGGGCCGCATGCCTGTAACCCCCTCTGGCCGGGCCATGTGCCTCATAGTCAAGGGTGCGCTTAATTGCTGATTTAATCTACAGTACGACAAGTTCCCGTGGGAACCTGTTCTTTTTGCAGTTCTTGTGTTTTCAAGGTGTTTTGACATTATTTAAATATAATTGGTTTCCCTGGCGCACAAGCTGCCTCAAATCAGAGAAATATACAAGTTAAATAAGTTAGCTTTCATCTAAATTTAGATAGTTGAATGGTAATTTTTAAAATGCTGATGGGATTTGTTAGGGTAGAAATTGAGGAACTATTTTCTCTGGCAGGGGTTGGGGGAAGAATATCTGGAATTCTCTTCCCTCAAAAGAATCTATGGAGTCTGGGGGACGATTGAAATTTTGAAGATAGATTACTAGTTTACTTGTTGTGTTGCGTGATGTAAGAGTAGATAAATGGAGTTGAAATACATTTCACCCGTGGTGTGATTGAATGATGATGCAGCCTTGAAGGGCCAAGTGGCTTGCTTCTGTGTGTTTTGCCAATATATTCTGTTTTGCTTTTGATTCCTACTGAGCATTGAGTTGGCATTTTCAGTATTGGGTCTAATTTAATACAAGGCCATTTCTCCTCTTCTGTGTACCACCCATGTTTATCTGTATTAGGCATAACCTGCCATGGTTTTGTTGCTCTGGTTCACGCAGAAATTGTTCATCTCCTTGTGTAATTTCTTGGCTGCTTTACCAGCACAATTCCCAACTCTCTCTCGTTTGGTATTTAGCTGCGAATTTGACCAATTTGTGTTTCCAAATCCAATGATCTATGCCTTTTGAAACAGGAATGGCTTTGAGCCATTTTGCTCCTGAAAAGTTGGAGCCCTATGCCACTTCCCGAACTGGAACCCAGAGCATTCCTTTGGCTACCTCCTTGTCTGTACACCTTCACATTTTACTGAAGGTGCCTAGTATCCTGTGCTTGTACCGTGGCTGTTCGTGCAGAGCTTTATTGAGAGCTATACCTGATTAGCCATACTTAAGAATCCAACTTGTGCTGTCACAGAATCTGCCCTTTATGAAACCGTGTGAAATGTCACTTTCTAGTTTATTTCCATATAGTACTCCTCTTGATTAATTTTAACAATCTCGTCCATTATTTCCACAATTACTCATGAAATGCTGAAAAGTTTCTGTTTCATGCCGGTTTACTTAATGTCAGCACCACATCAATATCTTTGAAACTCAGCAGGACCTCCCTGGAAATTCAGACAATTCAAGGTCTGTGAAGACTTTGTCCCTTATTTGCACTCTGTAACCAGGTATTGAGCCTTGTTTATGCTCGTCTAAGTTGTCATTGCAAGTGGCATCCAAATCATTGAGCTTTGGAATCACCAATGTAAATCATCATCTCTCATGGATGCTTTCAAAAAGTGATCTTGATTCGAATTAATAGAATAGCACTCTAATAAAAGTAGAATTGGAAAGATTTGGTGGGACCCATTCCATCCTCAATACTCTTGTTTAGCTTTTCATCACTGAGTCTTGACTTATTTTTGCCTCTTCCTTTCCTATATCATAGAACCAGATGTAAACTCTGTTATATTTGCATCTTCTCACCATTATTTCAACCTCCAAGCACCAGATTGGTTTGAGAAATGTTGCAGATACGTATTCTTTGCATGTAGTATCTACTGTGCTGCTGATTCCATGCCCTCCAAAAAATTGGTCTTCCTTTTCCCAGATGTTGTAAATCTTTTTCGAATTTCCTGTCATCTTTTTATTGCAGGTTTTCACTTTTACTTTTCTCGCAATGCAAAACTATGAAATGAGAAAGCATTTGCACTTCTACCTTTCTATGTAGCTTGATTCTTACGTTTTTCTCTTTCTTTTTAAAACATGCAGCAAGATAAGGAATGAGATTTTAAAATTGTTTGCTTGTACTAATTTTACACTAAGCTTTTTCTTAGCCTGTCAATTTACTGTCTTGGCATCAAATGTAAATATATTCATTTTGTAACAAATTTATTATCTCTATCATACAAGTTCTGGTAAATAGCGGGTATGTATATTATGATAGATGGGTGTATTTTGAATGGGTTTGTACATCGCTTAAACTTGTATCCAACAAATTATTCTGTTGTCTCACCAATAAGCTTAGTGCATCTATGAACATAAAGAAACCATACTACGAAACACATGTAGTCTTGTTCATGTATATTTCTACCTGACTTGTTTCTATATTCTGATTGTTCCTACTATAGCAGCAGAAAATATAAGTGGATACTTTGACTTAAAATAAAAATAAATTGTATTATAAAGTCTGACTTTGTGCTTCCTGTATGCATTTTTATAATATGCTGTGTGGTGTGTTGAACATGTTTAATTTTGAAGTATTAGTTTTAATTGATAATTAAATGTATATAATAGATTGGTGATAATTAAAATGATGTCAAATTATCAATCGATATGTAAAATTTATACAGTAACTCTTATGTCACCTGTTCACGTTTTCTAAAGTTAGCGCCAGCTTCAAAAGGATAACAACTTGCACATTTCAAATCAATGAAATGATATATTGAGCAGGCAGAATAGAAGTATCTATATTTTTATGACTATACATTCCTGCTGTAACCAGAAAGGGTTCTAACTTTGCCATTAAAATCTGCCTTTCCATTTACTTTTCGACCGAGTAGTTAAACTTGTTTTCTTTTCAAAATCTACGAATTAAGAACACAAGTAAATAACCTTAAAATACCTTCTTGTTAGAATACGAGGTAATCGGATTGCAATATCTTTATTTTGCACATTCCAAATGTTGAGATCAAAATTCCTGTGACGTGTGTGAATATGAAGATAAAGACAATCAGTATTTATCAACAGGGAAGCACCGAAGTTGCTGCTCTTTCTGAACATTTGCATGAGTGCATAGATTCTCTCTGTGTCCCTCCCCCCC
>NC_063367.1:7794116-7842490 GCF_021869965.1 Rhincodon typus | reverse complement strand
AAAGGGTCTCGACCCGAAACGTCAGTTTTCCTGCTCCTCTGATGCTGCTTGGCCTGCTGTGTTCATCCAGCTCCACACCTTGTTATCTCAGATTCTCCAGCATCGGCAGTTCCTACTATCTGTGTAACTTAAACCTAGATTTTGCCACTGAAGTTTTTGTTTGGCTAATTTTTGCTTAAATTTAGACAATGATTCTTGTATTCTATTTTGAGACAGTACAGATTTGAGAAACTGCAGAGAAATATTTGAAAATATAGTGTATACAAATGGTTTCTGCAGTTTTTTTTGTCAAGTGTATTTTTAAGTGGTTGGCTGATATTGTACAACATGGAATATATTCTTTCAGTCAGTCATTCATTCCTCCTCTTCCTAATAAACGCAATGCATATCCTCCTGCAAAATTGTTTATTTATAAATGAATCCATAGGATGTGTGTGTCATTGGTTGGGCAAGTATTTTCTGTTCATCCCTAGTTGCCCTTGAGATGGTGATGTTCAGCTGCCTTCTTGAACAGCTGCATTCATGTGGTGTAGACCCACTCACAGTGGGGAGGGAGTTTGGGGATTTTGATCTGGTGACAGCGAAGAAACAGCGATTGTAATTCTAAGTCAGGATGGTATGTGGCTTGGAAGGGAATCTAAGTAGTAGAAGTCATAGGTTTGAAAGGTGCTATCTAAGGAGCTTTGGTAAGTTGTGGCATACTATTGTTACTGTGTGATGCAGGGAGTGCATGTTAAATATGTTACAATGGTCACTAATCAAGCAGATTGCTTGGTCCTGGATAGTGTCAGGCATCTTGACTGTGTTCGAGCTGCACTCATCCAAGCAAGTAGAAAGTATTCTATCATACTCCTGACTTGTGCCTTGTAGATGATGGGCAAGCTTTGAGGAGCCAGGGAGTGTTTGCCACAGAATTCCCAGCCTCTGATCTGGTCGCCTAACCTCAGTAATTATATGGTCGATTCAGTTAAGAATAGTGGGAATAAAAATCCAAGTAAGATAGTTGGATTGTCTGTTGTTGGAGGTGGTCATTGCTTGACACTTGTGTGGTTTGTCAAATGTTATTTCCATTTCGCAGTTCAAGCCTTAATATTGTCCAGGTCTTGCTGCCTTTGGACATGGACTGCTCTGGTATCCAAGGATGACAAATAATGCTGTACATTGCACAGTCATCAGCAAACACCACCACTACTGTTTTTATAATGTTGGGGAGGTCATTGACAAAGTAGCTGAAGATAGTTTGACCTAAAACACTGACTCAAGGAACTCTTGCAGAAGTGTTCTGAGGCTAAGATGATTAACCTTCAATGATCACACTATCTTTTTGTCCAGTAATAATTCAATCAATGTAGAGTCTTCCCCCAGTTCCCATTTGCTCCAGTTTGTCTAGGGTTCCTTAATGCCACATTCACTCAAAAGTTCTCTCAATGACAAGGCTAGGCATTCTCTCCCCTTCTCTTCCACTGCCCACCACCACCACTCGCCCCCCCCCCCCCCCCACCAAAAAAAAAACAAACTTGAGTTCAGTTCTTTTGTCCATTGGGTCGAGCTAGGCTTTAGTGAGGTCAGGCGCTGAGGGGGTCTGGCAGAAACTATACTGAGCATCAGTGAGTAGGATATTGTTAGCATTGTTATTGACACCTTTTTATCACTGCGAGAGTGGGCAGTGGGAAGTCATGGAGATGAAGTATATGTCACTGTTATGAATCTTTGATTTGATACCCTGCATCAGTTGCTTAATCTTAACAATTGGCATTTCAAGGCAGCATTCCTAATTTGTGTCCAACCTGGTTATACAGGTTTGGCTGTGAACAATCAGACCTACCTGAAACGTCAGCCTTCCTGCTCCTCTGATGCTGCTTGGCCTGCTGTGTTCATCCAGCTCTACACCCCCTTGTTATCTCAAATTAACCATCCTGCCAGGAATTTGGTGCTTGCACATAATGGGCTTGACTGGGCACTATGTGCATAATTGTGATTATATGGTGCGGGAGAAACTATCAGCTGAAATTTAATTTTATTACAGAAATTGGAGATTCAGAAATTTGAAGGCGAGAACTACCGGATTCATTGTCGCTTGCACGGGAGAAAAAAGGCGCATCTGCTCATCACAAACAGGTATGGAAAGAAACAACTGGTTCTCGGCAGAGTCAGTAGTTTTATATAGTCAATTCAAATAAAGTGTAGCGCAAACAAAACTGTAATCTCTCAATTATTAACACAGTCACTATTAGTTTTCTGATGGAGCACATGCATTCTGACTAGAGAATTTACAGCAGAGGAACTGGCCACTTGTTTCAACTGGATTTTGTAATTGTTTCTTATTTTATGTTCTCTGACTGTTTCAACATAGTTTTGTGCTCCTTTCTGTCGCGATCATATATCTAGCTTCCGTCTTACCATATCTGTTGGTCACCATATCTCAGGGTGAGGAGTTCCAGATTCTCACCACACTTTGGCTAAAGAGAGATACCCTGAAATTTTCACAGAATTTGTTAGTGACTGTTATACATTTGTAATCCCAGTTCATTGTCACCTCCTCAAGTGAAAACATTTTCATTACATACTACCTGTTTGAAGCCCTTTGTAATTCTAAAGACTGCTATCTGGCCATATCTGTCTTCTGTTTTATTTAGAGAAAAGAGCCTATGGGACATGTAATGATTTCAGACTTTCCCAGTCATCACATGAAGATGTTTTGATGAGTGTTACAGTGTCAGTGTTAACAACACTTACGCACATGTTGTTAAGCCCCCAAGAGTGTAAGAGCCAAATCTGTCTTCTGTTGGCTACTTTTCCATGGAAGGAATTGGAACATTAGATAATTCAGTGCTGGTTTTTATTTTCTTAAAATCAATTGAGTGTTTTCACAAGATGCAGTGGAAGGTGCGGTTTCTTTTAGCAATTGGAAAACCATAGCCTTAAGAGCATTTCTGAAGAAGGGTCTAGGCCCGAAATGTCAGCTTTCCTGCTCCTCTGACGCAGCTTGGCCTGCTGTGTTCATCCAGATCTACACCTTGTTATCACAGCCTTAAGAGAGACAGCTTTGTAACAGGAGCTTGCAACAGCAATAAATATTACTCTGAAATGTTTTAGGGCAGGAATCGAATTACGGTGGAAACATGGTATTTCCATGTTAGGCAGCAGCCTAACAGTTGGGAAGAACCTGAAAACTGAATCCCTGTAGGAGGATAATGACTGAAATATAGGACACAAAAATTACCATCTCCCTTCTGCCTTCCCTCCTGCCTCACCCCTGTTTCCCTCATCTACCTCACTTTCCTATTAAATCCAGGCAACCTCATCGTTTTTGTTCCCAGACTCTTGCAATGCTCTGAAGTCTTTCATCCCTTGTGGTTCTTGCTAACGCCTAGACTGTGTGTGTGTTTTCCTTCTTCATGATCCAGAACAGTCTCACATGACCCTAAAAGCTCCATCTCCAGGTTTCTGGAACCTTTCGTCTTCTTTCTATCTTAGCCGTTTTGTTCTTCCTCCGCCATCAGCCCATCCTTCCTTTGCCATTTTTCTAAGGCTGTGTGCCCACTAGACAGTAATCAAAAGAAATCAAGGGCCACGAACAGTTTAGGTCAGATTTGTTGGGTCAAGAACTAAATGGCTAGTTGTGACTGCAAATATTGTGCTTTTTTGTAAGCTTCAACATCAAGCTAATTAGAAAGGAGGTTGGAACTCATTAACCAGTCAGTGGGTGGTGAGTGGAAGGCATGTTATAGGAAGGGCTAACATATTACCAATAACTTTACTGTACTCTGTGACAACAACAAAGAGGCAAGAACTACTGAAATTTAATCATTAAGTACAGAAAAATCACAGTGATGTAAAGACTCGAGGCCGGAGGATGATGGTATAAAAGGCAAGTCCACGATATTGGGTGAAGGAGCGCCTGCAGTTTGTGTTTTTAAAACCCAGGATGGCTGAATTTTTTGCATCACTTCTAGTGTTTATTCTGATGAAAGTTTAGACTGTCTTTGGGGGGAAAACAAGATGCCAACAATTTGGTTTTCTAGTGATTGTTAGTTATACTTTGATAATTTTGCAATGAATGTAAGTGTTTATAAGGGAATTTAGTGAAAATTTGGTTTAAATGGTGATATGATTTCCATTAATCATAAGGAAGCTGAGCCCATGAGGGGTTTTGGAAGATGTTCCATGCTCTGTGGCACAGCTAGGTTTTTAATTGTTTTGATTATTAGTTTACTATTGACTGGTCAATGTGAATTGAAACCTGTTTTAATTCTGTATTCTAAGCACCAATTGTTCTTTCTGCCTTCTATTTGCCTGTCAATCTCTTAGGAGGGTCGTGTGCATTTCTGATGAGATTCTAGGCCATCTTGGTAGTGACTGGAATTACACTTTTGAAGAATTTGTTCAACCACCAACTTTAGAAGGCACTGTGTTGAGCCTGTACATCAAGGTACGCTGATCTCTCAAACTGCATCTGGCAGCGATGGTTTAGCAACATATGATCAAAGTGTGATATTAACATTGCTCATATGATTATGTCATGCTCACTGACAAATACTAATTTAACTTTTAATTACTGTAATAATCAAAGAGCATTATCCTTTATGAAAAACATAAACTACATATCTCCCCACCTCAGTACTTCTCAAAGACTATTGTTCCTGCGCTTCCTTGTAATTTAATATGTAGTTTGGAGGTTTGATCATTAAATATTCAAGCTTTTGTTGCAAGGTTTGAACAATTTTCTCTATTTTCAGAGACCCCCTGAGTGCATAGCAGAATATAAACACAGGTTTAGGAGTTTGAGTGATTCATCAAAGAAGTTGTTAGAAAAAATGATATATCTGTGTCTTGAGTTTGCTCAAAATTTAGCCCAATCTTGATTTTACAAACACTACACTGTCCATAACACTCCTCTCCAGTATACTACTTGGGCCTAGGGCTCAGGGAGGGCCTCAGTGCTTGGGTCATAGAGTCCTACAGCATGGAAACAGACCCTTTGGTCCAACCAGTCCATGCCAAACATAGTCCCAAACTAAACTAGTCCCACCTGCCTGCTCCTGACCCATATCCCTCCAAACCTTTCCTATTCATATATCCATCCAAATGTCTTTTAAATGTTGTAATTGTACCTGCATGCACCATTTCATCAGGAAGTTCATTCCACACCCGAAACCACCCTCTGTGTAAAAAATTTGCCTCTTATGTGTCCAGGCCAGTAGCTGGGTAGGCTTGGGAGCAGTGATTCTTGTCCATATCCCTGGCCCTGCCCATGTGTTCACCCATTGTCACAGTTGGGCATTGTATCATGACACTTAGAACATGATTCAAAAATATTGTTCGTAAAGATTTTCCAGAAGAATGATTTGTGATGAGCTGCATGTTTTATTTTAACAGGATCAATCAATAATAGGATTTTCAAACCCAAAAAGTGGGTCTGAAGGTTTTGTGAGGAAAGTGGTTCTTCAGGATGCAAAGATGGCAAAGGTAAATATTTCATCAAAAGAGGAATGGGATATTTGGACCTAGCCTGATTTCCTGGAGGGATATTTCTTTATTGCTTTAGAAATGATGTAGGAGTACTTTGTGTATGAAAGCTTGACTACCAATTGTCACATTTTTCATATATTTTAGTCTGTCAGTTTTATTATAAATCCCTATGTGCACATTTAGATGTCAAATGATCCATGTAAACTTACCATGCTGTGATTACACTCTCCCACTGTAATGGCTCTTCGTATTGCATCTGCTTTGTTTGCAGAGTAGGCAAACATCTGGGCTCTGGAAAACTTGTTCTTTTCTTCTCAAATTATCTTTTGTTCCTATTTAACTAAGCATCATGATTCCCTCATGTTTCCCCCGTTTCTTTTATAAATTGCTAACCTTCTCATTGTGATGAGATGCTGTGTGCAATAGTAGTTGAGAGAACGAAGGATAGACTTTGTTAAACATAGGATCCTAAAACACATCTGAAATTACATTACAATATTGATTTTTATTGTCACGTTTCCTGAAATACAGTGAAAAGCTTTGTTTATGGGCAGTACGAGTATATCACAGAAAGCAAAGGATGTACAGATCAAAAAAACAGGCATACAGGTTACATTATTTGAGACTAGAGTCCATTTAGCAGTCTGATAACAGCCAGAAAGAAGCTGTTCCTGAACCTGCTTGTGCGTGTGTTCAGGCTTCTGTATCTTCTGCCTGATGGAAGAGGCTGTAGGAGATCGTTACTGGGGTGCGATGTGTCTTTGATGTTGACTGCCTTTCTGCAGCAGTGAGCCATGTAAATGGAGTCCATGGATGGAAGGTTGGCTTCCGTGATGGTCTGGGCTGTGCACGCCACCTTCTGTAGTTTCTTATGGCCCTGGGCAGAGCAGTTGCCGTACCAGGCCATTATGCACCCGGACAGTGTGCTTTCAGTGGTGCATCTGTAGAAGTTAGTGAGGGAGGTTATGGACTTGCCAAATTCCCTGAGCCGCCTGAGGAAGAGGAGGCATTGTTGGGCCTTCTTGACTGTCACATTTAGGTGGGAAGTCCAGGACAGGTTGTCGGTTATTGTCACTCTTGCGGAATTTGATGCTCTTCACTTTATCAACCTCAGTTTCATTGATATAGATGGGGGTGCGTTCTCTTCCTTTCTTTCTGAAGTTGATGATCCATTCTTTAGTTTTGCTGACATTGAGAGACAGATTGTTTTCATTGCATCACATCACCAAGCCCTCTATCTCCCTTCTGTATTTTGACTCATCGTTGGGACCGATATCTAGTGCTATGGTGGTGTTGTCAGTGAGCTTGTAGATGATGCTCGTTCAGAATATGCCAACACAGTCATGTGTGTACAGGGAGTACAGTAGGGGGCTGAGGACGCATCTTTGGGGGCTCCAGTGTTGAGTGTTACTGTGGAGAAGTTGCAGTTACCCATCTTCAGTGATTGCGATCTGTGGGCCACAAAGCTCCGGAACCAGTTGCAGAGGACAGAGCTGAGACCAGGATCTCTGTTTTGAGATCAGTCTGGAGGGACTAATAGTATTGAAGGTGGAGCTGTAGTCAACGAGCAGGAGTCTGATGTAGGTGCCTTTGTTGTCCAGATGTTCCAGGGATGAGTGCAGGGCTAAGAATTCTGCATCCTCTGTGAACCTGTTATGTCGGTAGGCAAATTGTAGGGAATCGAGGCAGGTTGGGAGACTGGAGTAGGTGTGGACCATGACCAGTCTCTCGAAGCACTTTGTGATTATTGAAGTCAGTGCTATTGGGTAGTAGTCATTTAGGGACACTGTGCTTTCTTGGGTACAGGGATGATCGTGGTCTTCTTGAACTATTGGCAAATTTCAACGATTGATCAAGAAGAAATAAAACTGAAACTAACGCTCAGAATGCTAGAGAAACTCTGCAGGTTTGGCAGTGTCTGTGGAGAGAGAACCAGAGTTAATGTTTCAAGTCCAGTATGACTCCGTTCTGAAGAAGAGTTATACCAGATTTGAAACATTAACTCTGTTTCTGTCTCCTCCAGATGCTGCCAGGCCAGCTGAGTTTCTCCAACATTCTCTGCATTTGTTTCAGGTTTCCAGCATCTGGGATATTTTGAATTTATTCGAGAAATAAAACTGACTCAGCTCAGTACACCAAATCCCGATTTTCCTGATCTAGGGACCAGACTAAGGCTTTTCAGACACAGGCTCAAATCTCACTGTGGCAGCTGGTAGAATTAATTACTTTCTTAAATCTGGGATATAAAACTAGTCTCATTAATGATTAATGAGAAATTTGTGTTTTTAAAAAGCCACCTGGTTCACTAATGGAAATCTAATACCCTACGTGTGACTTTAGATTTGTCTACAATATAGTCAACTGTTAACTGCCCTCTGAATTGAAGCTCGCAGCCACACTGCTCCAGGGCAGTTATGGATGGGCAATGAACACTGGCCTTGCCAACAATGCCCATGTCTCATAACAGAATTTTTAACCACAAGTTATATCATGTGAGAGAGCTTTTACTCTGCTAAAGCTATCTGGAGCTGACTAATTTCAATCCCATTTCTCTGTTCTTTACCCCTTAGATTCTTCTCCATTCCCTTTTTGTGTAACTTGCTCTCTGGCATTCCATGTTTTAAGAAAGCTGTTTTTGTAAAATAAAAGACACTTTTCATTGTTTTGCAGCATGATCTTGAACGTATTTCCCCATTTTTACATGCTTAAACATTAGCAGAAGTGATCCTTTGCTGTTTACCCCTGCAAATCTTTGCTAACCTCTAATAAGTTTCTGATTTTCAATGGAGAAAAGGCCTGGTTTTTCAAGTCTTTCTTGTCTGTAGCTCTTCATTTATGCTTTGATTCTTAATTCCAATATCTTGTCCATTCCTCTCTGCCTCTCTCCACTTTTAAGGTGCCCCTTAAAACCCATCAGTCTGAACAAGCTCTTCATAAAATTACTTTACAGTATCAGTTTTGTTTGATAATATGCCTGCAAAGCACCTCCGTGTTTGATTACATTGAAGGTGGTATATAAATCCCAGTTTTCTTCTGAGTTGAGTCCTATAGAAGTCACACATACATTTACACTGTTAACTATTGTGATTGAACAGCAGCCCTGTTCTGTGTGCTAATAGCACTTGGTGATATTCTTAAACGATTCCTTTTTTTATTTATGGTGCCATGTTACACCACTGCCATGTGAAATTAGTAAGAACCATGGATCCATGAGTGATTGGTTATTAATTTTGCACTAGTTTGTTTCTAATTAGATGTTTGAAGATTTAATACTATATGTCTGTAATCCTCTTGTGTAATTTAGAGAACAGTTTCTGGGTTATACTGAGAAGACCACACTCGTTGCCCATTCCACATTGCCCTGAGAATGGACCACACCTTTTTGGACCACACCAGTCTTTGCGGTGATGGTGCTTCCATCATGGTGTTGCGTGATGCTATGGACCAGATCAGTCCCCTCAAAATATTTTAAAAAGTAGCCTAGACCCTAACTTTTTCTTCTTTTTAAAAGTCAAATGTTCCAGATGCAATGCGACTGGTCAAGCAAAACACAATTTATTCAAACGCTGTATTAAAATACATCAAAAGAGAGGAATTTAGAATAACTTAATTCTATTGGAAAATATAACGGTATAATAGATATAGTAACTAATGTTAATTAACTGTTCCAGTTTAGCAACATCCCTTAAACACACCTCTTGGCAAATTTCAGAAAACAGATTTGTCTCACAGGTAACTCCAGCAACCCAGAAGGAAAAACATGAAGAGAAAACTCAGAGTAGCAGTCAGGATACATTTACTGCAGCATCCAAACCTGTTGAGACTCCAGAAGCAACTGATGCTGAATCTCAAAGCTAAAGAACCATAAGCTAGAAATCCTGGTCTTGAGAGCTGGACACACTCATCCAGGCTGCTTCTGTTGTTCTGACTCTTTTTTAAAAAAAAAAAAAAAAAAAAAAATCACCCCAAGACCTCTCGAATGTTTACTGGCTTTCTAACTGGACAGCTCAGTAATTCTGTCTCCAATCCTCTCTTCAAAATAAAACCTGGACAAAATAACCTCCTTAAAGTCACAGCACTGGCTCAGTAAAGTTTCCAGGATATTGACCCCATGCTAGACCTGTGATGTGTCACTGTCAAAGTGGTGTTTGGGGCCTGGAGCGGAATGGGGAAGTGATTTCCACAATATTTCTGGTTGAAGGAGTTTACAAGAGGGGAAATGTTATGGAAATAACTGTGGTGAGTTGCTGTGATGCATCCTGTGCATGGTACATATTGAAACTGCAGGTGGCTGGAATGAGTGGATATTGAACTCAAGTGTTTACAGAAAACCAGAGGAATGAGAAATATCTAATTTGAAACCCACAGAATTATAAATTTCCCCTTTAAAGATATTTTATAAACTAATGGATTATATTTAAATTGTCCCCATGCTTAAAACATTACCAGATCCACTATCCACTAAACCTGTGCAACTTTAACCATGCAGCACTTAATTTGATGAACTTAATACTTGAGCTGTTGAAGTTTGGTTTTACAACAATGGTCAGTTACTTGAATGTGAATGTTCTATTCCAGAGGATGTTCGATGCTCTTGAAGAAGCTCAGGCAGCAAGGCAACAACAACAGCTGGTGAAACGAAAATCACTGAGGTTTTTGAAGCCCTGAGATTTTATGCACTCCTTTTGCACTAAATTAATGCCCAGTGTTTGCTTTTTCATAAAATTGTAATTTGCACTGTAACTACATATTTTCTTATTTTAATGAAATATAGTTCTTAAAAAAAAAAATGCATTCTGTGATATAATGGTACCATTTCTATGCAGAAGAATAGGTGCGTGTGTATACCGAATGTTGATCATTTCAGCTAATATTCTAAAGATTTTCTAATCTTGCACTACCAAAAATCTTTCAAGTGTTAAAAAATAAAGTTATGTATAATATAAGTTGAAAATAAATTAGCTTATGTTGTGTAGATTGTATGTTTTTATCTGGTTGCAATACACTCATTTTGATAAATACTGAGCTTCTAGTTGAGAATAAACATGCCAACCCTATTCATAATGAAAGGACAATGAATCATACTCTCTCAAGGTGGACAGCTCTACTGTCACGATAAAGAATCTTCAACCATTGAAAATTATGTAGCTTTAAGAATTCGTTAAAGCTCCTACTTGACCTTCACAGTTACATTAGATCAATTCTGTGCATAATTCAAAGCTTTATATACATTGTATCTCTCCAACCCAGAGAGTCAACATGCAAAAATCACTTGTTTCAATTTTTTCAGTTGACTTAACCAATAACTACTCAGTTTACCACATGGATTTGCTTAAATGTTGATTAAGTGCGGAAAGCTACCTCTTCCAATTATAAACAAAAGGCCACACAGAGTCGGCTATTAGAAACAATGTATAACTTGAAGTTGAATATATTTTTTGTACTTTGTGTTTTAAGGAGGATACATGGTTTTCATTTTAGATTTGATATCAGAGTGGTTAAGGGAAGTCTGCTGTTTTGTGCTATTTCTATGCCTTTTAATGAGGTTTTACAACCTCAGTGAGGATTTTGCTGAATAGTTCAGTGCATTATTAAAAGAAAGCTGAAGAGAGAGCAAAAAAAAGTACTACTGTCTAGTGACAGAACTTCAGATATGCCAAGGAGCAGAACAGTCCAAAAAAACATCAGTCTATGTTCAGATGTGCTGGAAGTTGGAGGCAAGGTAACTGACCTGCTGAGTTTAGGAAACTTATGTTTGCTCTGGGGTTAAAGGTACAAGTGAATTTAGTTTGGAGTTTGTGCCTCAGGGCAACATACCGTATGAGGGGAAGAAGCAAGAAGTGGCCGTACAGTAACTTGCTGTAATGAAACTAGGGTCAGCTGTCCTGGTCTGAGTTTGAGGAGGGGACCCTCAGTGGAGGTAGTCGTGGATCGTCACTGAGGCTTTGAATGTTTGCAAAGGCCTTTCTGTGGTAAATGTTGTAATGTGAGTTTGCATCTTTTGCTGTCTGCAATTAAATCATTTTTTGTGGTGTAATTAATTTTTTTGTTTAATAAATGTTTTATTCTTTGTGTTAAAAGCGCACTGGTAGTCTGTTGTGACTGTGTTGAGTAACTCATCCTCACTGTTTAAAACAAAATCTTAGCTAGTATGTAACAAACCAGGTTTCACACTCTGGGATCTGACTGGTCTTTTATTAACATCATCTGGTGTCATAATTCAGCTGATTGATTTTCTACAGAACAAAACAAAACTTTCTGAAGCTGCTTTCAAATAATTTTCCTTTTTCACTCAGCTCAGCATTTTAAAGCTAAGGATTTTTGTGACAAAGCATACACTGACTAAAACTCCCCAAAGCTGCACATACACTTACTTATTTAAAATGTAGAAATACCCAGGGGAGTTCTTTCTCACACACAACCCTCCTTAGTAACATTTCCATAGTTCCTGTTTGATTTCCTTTTTTTATTCTGTTCTAATATCTTTGTATTCTCTTATATCATGTGCTCCTCTGGGTCTGTGTATTTGATGTATGCTTCTTTCCAAACTTTCAATTGTTCCCTTATGTCTTTATTCAACCATGGAGTCTCACTGATTTGTTTAGTTTGCTCTTTCCCTTTGGCAAAGTGTATTTTTCCTGCATTTCGTTCAACACCATTTTAAATGATTCCCATCGTTATCCTGTCATTATCTGCCACTCTGCCGTTTTATTTTCCTAAGTTCATTTCTTAGTCCCTTAACATCTGCTTATCTCCAATTTGTTCCAGTAATTACTATCGTTCTAAATGTTATTCTCTATCATCTTAAATTTATTATGTTATGATCGCTATTCGAGAGATATTTCCCTTTTATTTTGCTTACCTCTGGTTTATTCCCCAGTGCTATATCCTCTAGCCCATCTTCTCTTGTAGGGCTTTTTACGTTGAAGGAATTCCTTTTTCACAATTCATTGCCCGTGTTTTCTGTCCAATTAATATCAATAATTTAAATCCTCCATAATTTAGTGAAGGCTTGTTGATTGAAACTTTTCTGTCTGGACACAGTAGAAGCCAATCTTTAACTTTGTGTTTTGTCTAACTGATACAGTGTTGGTGTATCACACTTATTATACTTAACAATAAATGTTCCAGCAGCTGTTGCTGGGGCAAAGCTCCACTGGCCTAACATAACTGCCGAAACTAAAATAGGCTTACCTTTAAAATTAGGCCCGAAACGTCAGCCTTCCTGCTCCTCTAATGCTGCTTGGCCTGCTGTGTTCATCCAGCTCTACACCTTGTATATCTCTAACCTTTAAAATGCTGAGCTTCAGCTCCTATGCCTGTGAGGGCTTTTCTTCAGATGAGATGTTAAACCCAAGTCCATCTTAACTCTTGGGGTGTTTTTTAAAAAATAAACCCAGAGGAAACAAAGAACTTGTTTTTAGGCAAGCTCTGAAACATTCTTTTGAAGCCATCCTTGTAATGTAAGAAACACAGCTGCCAGTTTGTGAATGGCTAAATCCTCATAAGCAGGAAACTTTCAAGATCAGTTAAATTGCTTTCAGTGATGTTGGTTGTTAGAGCAGCAGAGAGAGCTCCCTTGCCTCTCTTCAGAATGGAATCATAGAATCTCTTATGTTCACCTTCGACTTGATTGATTTATTGTCACGTATTTTGTTACACATAGTGAAAAGTGTGTCACCTCTCTGCGGCACCATCTTGAAACACAAAAACAAGCCAAAACATGGAATATGTAAAGGCAGAAAATAATGTTCAACTTTACAGTCTTAAGTGCTTAGATGCGGGCCTGGGTTCAGGCACCCACCCCGATACTGAGGCAGTTGCTGGTATGAAGCAGTTGGCCAGCCTGAAGTCCCTTCGCTGTGCTGCTGCCACTGGACCACACTCACCGTTCTTCGGTACCATCGTGTCTCCATGACGACAATGCCCACCATGAGTCCTTGCTAGGCTGACCTTGCCGATGCCGCTGGGCCTAAACGTGATCCTGCCACTGTCGCCCTGTGTCCACGTTGTGGCCTGGCCTCGCCGCTACCAATGCTATTGGGTCCCGGCCTGGTCTGGGCTCAAACCCGCCTTCACCTCAGGAAACCCTCAAACTCGCCACAAGTCTGCTCGGCACCCACCTCACGGCTGCCGATGTCATCACTGACACCGACTGTCTTCATAAAGTAAGTAAAATTAAAAAGAAAACAAAACCAAAGAAAAGGGGGGAACAAAAAGGGGGGGAAAAAATGGATTGAGTGGATGAGCCTCTGAACAGTCCCTGCTCCAATGAGGAATTCTGTGCTTTCCCACCCAACAAATATCACCAAAATCAGACTACATTTAGATTGATACAAGTCAATGAGAGAGTAACCCAGAACTAGTCTGGGATTGATACAGGGCAATGAGAAAATAAAGCAGTGAGATTAATTTGAGATTGTTCCCAGGTTATTGATAGCAAATTTGGGTAGTGTGGTTGGCAATTTTATTTTGTTAATGTAATATGGGTTTAACTGGTAAAGCAAACGTTTATTACCCACCTATAATTGTCCCTGAGAAAATAGTGAGCTACCTTTTTTGAACCACTGTCATTCATTTGACAGAGACCCAGAATGCTTCTGGTGAGGAATTCTCGGATTTTGATCCAGATATATTTATAGAATGGTAATATAATTTCAAGCGAGGATGTTGTATGGCTTTTCGGGAAACTTGCAGCTGGTGGTCAAATGCCCTTGACCTTCTGTGTGGGAGAAGTAGGAGCTTTGAAAGGCGTCTTTGAGAAAGGCTTAATGAGTTGCACCTTGTAGATGACACACTGTGCAGGGATGACGGGAGTGCATGTCGAAGTTGGTGGCCAGGGTGCCAATTGAGTGAACTGTTTTGTCCTGGATGTTGTTGACCACCTTGTGTTCTACTGGAGCTGCATTCATTCGGAAAAGTGGGATGTACATCATTCTCCTGTGAAAGGCTTTGAGTAACCGAGAAGTGTGTCAATCATGGCTGAATCCCCAACCTCTGCCCTCTCCTAGTTGGCTCTGATGTTGTTCCACCCATCTGATGGTTATGGAGTCGTATTCATTTTAAAATCTCCTCTTTATTTCTATAGCTCCTGACAGGATAAGAGTTGGTGTAGGGCAGGGTGATGTGTGGCCTGGATTGTGGTTGTGGTATTCTTGTGTCTACTGTTTTTTGTCCTTCTTAGGCAGTAGAGGGCATAGGTTTGGAAAGTGCTGTCGAAGGGCTTTGGTGGGTGCATCTTGAGGTATGTACCCTCACAGTAGTAGCAGTGTGCATGATCAAGGATAGAATAGGGACAGGGACAATGAATTGGGTGGTAGCGGTGGAATAAGGGAGGATGGGTGGGAGAGAGATGAAGTTTGATACTGGAAGAGGCCACCATGTTGGTATGAGGAGCAGCCATTGCAGGAGATTTGTTGAGGAAATGGGATGTGAAGGTGATGGGTTGGTGTCAGGCAGGAGATCATGGAGGAGATACTGGGCATAGGGACCCCTGCAGCTTCCCTTCACCCACCTAACCGCCCACCCACTGCAGAAAAGACATTTTGTGTTAATGCCAAACTGTTCAAATCTGAAGGTAGATCTGGCAATGCTAAAGAAAGATATTTCTAAATGTACAATTCATGCTTTTTGCATTGCAAATTGTATTTGGGTAAATTGAGCCTTTATCCATTCCCAGCAGAAATCACTGTTAAAACCTGGAAACTATTACAACTAAAAGTGATCAATTTACATGGAATTGGAGCTAGTTGAGTGGCATTGATCCAGATCATTCCCAAGTCAAAGTGTGAATAGCTATTGTAGTTTACTTTAAGACAGAACTTTGAATCTGTCCTTGGTCAGAGAGCATACATGTGAACATGCTTGTCCGTTCCTACTCAAGTGCTAATCAGATGAATATTCTGAATCCTCCAACTTGTCGAATGAACAGCCAGAGGAAATGGTAGCTGCAGGTATGCAAGTCTCCAAGATGGTGGCAGAGTAGGACTCTGGAGTCAGAACTTGCCTACTCCATCAGTTTCTTTTCTTTCTTCCTCTCTTTCTTTTTGTGTTTTTTTTTAACCTTCCCATCCTCGGGTGGCATCAGCAATGTCTGAGGTGAAAGCCAGCGCTGACTCTTGGCCTCAACTTGGATTCGAGTTGCAGGCCTCAGTGTGGACCTGTCTCCCAGCCTTGAGGTGAAGCCTGTGCGGTGTGGGTTGGAAGGACTGTTATTTTGAACTTTTTTCTTTTTTTTTACTAACTTATTGTTGGACTTTTTATTTCTTTATTTTCAATTTTTTAACGTAAGAATTTGTTCTTTAGAATCTGTACTTAGATACCTTGATACTAAGATGGCGCCATAAGTGGTGACTTGTAAATTTTTCACTGTACTCCTGTGGATACATGTGGATAAAGCTAATTCTAAAAACTCTACAGCTACAGCATTTAAAAGACATTTGGACAGGGTACATGAATAGGAAAAGTTTAGAGGGATGTGGGACTAGTTTAATGTGGGAAGCTTGGTGAGCATGGATGAGTTGGACTGAAGGGTCTGTTTCCGTGCTGTATGACGGTAAAGGCAGTTTCTTCAAACAGGAATATCGTCTGCAGTATCTGAGCGTACCATGTGAGGGCGCTTAGACCTCATCAGTCGGAAAAGGCTTCAAACAGTTTTGTTAGAGTCTGATTTCTAGCAGAGAAAGGCTCACTCAAGAGGATCTACTCTGTTCAGAAGTTTTTGCAAGAGGACTTTAAATACTGAAGCTCTTACATGTGTTATGTTCTAATGTAAGCAGATTGTGCCTTATTAATGATATGTTAAGTAAATGGGAAGGTGAAGTTGAGGTTACAAACAGATCAGATCTTATTAAAGAATAAAACCTGGATCCCTGGCCCTGTTAGCTGTTGTGCCGCCATTAACCATGGCATAAGATTGATGGGCTCAATGGCCTCCTCTTGCTCCTCCTGTTTCTTACGCGCTTGTGATAAATGTGTAAGTGTTGGAGCAGTTCGTCAGAAGTTCAATCACTATTAGAATCGCTGACTGCTGATAATAGGCCCATCGGGAACAATTAACCTGTCATTGCAATGTCCAGATGCGTACTCTACAGATGAAGCAGCAATCACAGGATCCTATCATCATGAAACGCACTAAACCATCTGAGAACCAAAATGATCAATTTATTTGGTGGGTACGTTACACTTTTTTTCGTTCTATGTGGTGATTTCTTTAAGAAATAATATCGGTTCCTGCTTAATCTCAGTTTTGTTCCTCAGGGAAACTTGCTCTGGAGGTTCTACAGCTTACTCCCAGCTGTCCAGGTTTCATCTTGAGGATTAATTCTTGTGCCCATGAGTCGTCTTCAACTTTAGTCCTGAGTCTCCTGCCTCCACAATGTCAGTCAATGAGTTTTCTGTAAATATCAAAAAAGTGACTGAGCACACCACATTAATTTAGTTGGTTCTCTTAAAATTTAGGTATCACCAGATGTCATAACTAATAATGTGACAGGAGTGTCCTTTCTTCGTGGTGTTAATGTTTGATTTGGCCATTCCAGACTCCAGTCCTGGACCCCACCTGACAACGGGATGTTTCTTATGGTTCTAGATAACACAGTATGGAGCTGGAGGAGCACAGCAGGCCAGGCAACATCAGCTGAGCAGGAAAGGTGATGTTTTGGGTCGGGACCCTTCTTCAGAAATGGGGGAGGGGAAGGGAACTCAGAAATAAATAGAGAGGAGGGGTGGGGCTGGTGATAGGTGAGTGCAGGTAGGGAGTGGTGGGGATTGGTCAGTGAGGTGGGAGGGGCAGATAGGTGGGAGAGAAGATGGACAGGTTGTGTAAGGTCAAGGAAGCGAGGATGAGAGGGAGGGTTGGTCATGGGATGAGGCCGGGGATGGGAAATTTTAAAACTGGTGAATTCCATGTTTAGGCCATTGGGCTGTAGGCTCCTGAGGCGGAATATGAGGTGCTGCTCCTCACTACTTATGGTTCTTACTGTTTCTGGTTAAGGGATTACTCGGTAGAAGAACACTAAACTCAATTACATCCACCGGTTTAAACATTCATTCCTTCCACCACCGGTAGCAGTGTGTATCATCTATAAGAGGCAGTGCGTAAATTCACCAAGGCTCCTCCAACAGCATCTTTCAAATCTGTCACCTCTACCATCTGGAAAGACAATGGCCAGATACATGGAGATGCCAGCACCTGCAAGCTCCCCTCCAAGCCACGCACCATCCTGGAACTACATAGCTGTTCCTTTATTGTTTTAGTGTCAAAATGATAGACCTCCCTTTCGGAACTATTGGTGCTCCTACACTATATGGATTGCAGCAATTCATGAAGGCAGCTACCCACCAACTTCTCAAGGGTGATTAGGAATGGGTAATAAATGCTGGCTCGGCCAGCGACGCCTACATCGTGTAAACAAACGTGAAAAATTGTCTTTAGTTTCTTCCTTAAGGAACTAACCAGATGACAAAGCAGAGGCTGAAGCTTCTTTCCCTTGTATTGTAGTTTTAAACATCTAAATCAAATTGACATGATTTTAAAATGATCTTTTCCTGTTGTAGCAAGGATTTTGTGAAACATTTGTCGCTACTTTACAGGAGTTGCAGCTGTGAGTAAAGGAGGAAGGGAAAGGCCTTGCACTTGCATATTGTCTCTCACTCCTTCAGGATGTTCCAATGAAGTACTTCTGAAATAAAGTCATTGTTGTTGTAGGGCGATGCATTTGTCAATCAGAACAGTAGGATTTCACAAGGCAAACAGAAAGGATTAACCAGAGCATTTTTGAGGGATAAAGTTTGGCCAGGACCTCCTGTAGAATTCTCCCCTTTTCATTAGTGCTGTGGGATCTTGAATGGGCAGATTCCATGTAAAATACAGTCTGAAAATAACACCTTGAACAGTGTAGCAGTCCCATCAGTGCTGTTTATCTGACAGTGTGATACTCACTCCGAGTAGAATACAGGACACTCTTAATACTGCCCTTCTGTTAGTGCTGCATTCCCTTAGTGATGAGCCTTCCAATAGTACAATGCGTTCTCAGTACTGGCCCTCCGACAATGCAGTGCTCCCTCAGACCGCCCCTCTGACCACGAAGCATTCCCTCAGTACTACTTCTCTGACAGTGTAACAAGGCCACAGTACTGATCCTTCAACTGTGCAGTGCTTTGTCAGTGCAGACACTTTGGCACTACAGCACTCACCCACTATAGGCTGTCAGGTTGTTTAGCAGTCCTTCAGTGCTGACCCTCCGACAGCGCGGTGTCCCCTCGGCACTGACCTTCCGGTGTGGTGCCCCCTCGGCACTGACTCGGAATGTCATTCTGAGCACTCAGCTAGCGTGGGACTTAGAGCAAAGGACTCCACCCCCTGTATTATAAACTAGACTTTCCTTTATAGGTTTGAGGGGCTGAATGGCCTCCTTTTGCTCTTAATTTGTACATTCATTAAAACAGCTTGAAGAACACATAGGAGCACGTCCATCATGTCAGTTGTCTACTTTCCAGACCAGAGATGCTGAGTAATAACACTGGAAAATAAAAGGTTTTCATTAGAAAGATCCCATGTCATTAAATAACTACCTTTCTGCAATGAATTGACTTTATATTCATGGTGTCAGCCCAGTAATTGCTTGTGGCTGACAGTTGATGGTGGGATGGGTCACATTATAACAAGGTGGAGGGACACAAATTAAGCACCAACTTGTGCTGATTCATGAGTATCACTTTCTCATCAGTTTGCACATTAATGAGGAGCACCATTAAACTCTCTCCATCTGTGCCCGAAGATGCATGTTCACTGCAGCTGTCATGAGATGGTCACTAATAAATCCAAAAGGGGAAATGATTGCATAGAAAAGTGTCACAATCTGAAATGCTCTGTCTGAAATGGTATTGGAAGCAGAACAAATCCTAACTTGTAAAAGAAAATTGGATAAATATTTGAATTGGAAACATCTGCGGAGCAATAGGAAAAGAACTGGAAGTGTGGAAATCTATTGTGCCTTTCTTCAGCCCCTAAATTCAGAAGAGGCTTCTGTCCTACAGAGTGCTGAGATGTTGTTTGAGTGTGACGTTTAGCTGGCTTTAAGGGAAAATGGGAGAAATACATCGGGGAGAAGGAAACAGGGAGTAATGGTGATAGGGTGAGATGGAGAGGGATGATGTGGAGGCGTTGATGTTGGACTGGGGTGGGCAAGGTCAAAAATCACACGACACCAGGTTATAGTCCAACAGGTTTCTTTGAAAATGCAATCTTTCGGACCCGAAGAAGGAGCCTCTGAAAGCTTGAGTCTTCAAGTAAACCCGTTGGACTATAACCTGGTGATGTGTGATTTTTGACTATGGAGAGGGCTGGGAGATAAACACCGGAATGGACCTGTTGAGTGGAATAGCCTTTTTCTGTGTTGTGTTACCAAATTCTATACAAATCATTGTTGTTGAAAGACTTTGACCTTGTTGCTGTTTGAGAGTTGGAAGAATGGTCCTAACTGTCCAGTCTCCATCCAACTACTGAGCACAACTTTGTTTAATGGGCTCTTGCCCTCCTGGTGTACCACGATGTGCTGCCTCAGCCAAATGGGATGTTCCCATTTCTACACACCCAAGGACAATGCAGACATATCGTCATGGTGAATGCTGGGTCACAGTTAACACAGAAGTCTTGCCTAGTCTGGTGGATCCCCATAACCTGAGACACCTGTCCATTCAACTCACCTCTTCCTTTCCCTCCCTGTCTCCCATTCTGCCCAGCACTAAAATCTGAAAGTTACCACTGCATTATTGGTCAGTGCATTGAGTGTAAGAGTTGGGAGATTATTATTGTGGCTGTACAGGACGTTGTTTAGGCCACTTCTAGAATACTGCGTTCAGTTCTGGTCTCCCTGCTAGAGGGAAGGATGTTGTGAAACTTGAAAGGGTTCAGAAAAGATTTATAAGAGCGTTGCCAGGGTTGGAGAGTTTGAGCTATAGAGAGAGGCTGAATAGACTGGGGTTATTTTCCCTGGAGCATCAGAGGCTGAGGGGTGACCTTAGAGGCTTATAAAATCATGAGGGGCATGGACAGGGTGAACAGTAAAGGTCTTTTCCTGGGCCTTGGTGAGTCCAAAACCAGAGGGCATAGGGTTAAAGTAAGAGGGGAAAGATTTAAAAGGGATCTAAGTGGCAACTTTTTCATGGAGATGGTGGTGCGTGTATGGAATGAGCTGCCAGAGGAAGCGGTGGAGGCTGGTACAATTACAACATTTCAAATGCATCTGGATGGGTACATGAATAGGAAGGGTTAAGAGGGATATAGGCCAGATGTTGGCAAATGGTACTAGATTAATTTAGGATATGTGGTTGGCATGGACGAGTTGGACCAAAGGGTCTGTTTCCGTGCTATACAACTCTATGACTCTGCTCCTATAAATTTCTATCTCGGTGGATCTGAGAGTGGTCTATAAAGGTATCAATCTTCTGCGTAATACCCCAAACATCCTGAATGGCACATCACCCATTCCCTCAGTCAAGACCTTAATGCTTGGACACAATGACAAAGCATAAGGCATTTTATTCTGGGTTTTTGACTTAGAGAAGTGAAAATGCAGCTAGTTAACTGGTCAGTACATGCCCTGACACATGCTAAGACTGAGGGGATAAAACCACCATTCTGGAAGAGGGAAGGATATGTTAATTCTAGAGCAGGTGCTCCATACATTATAACACTTTGGAAATGAAGATGTGAACTGCTGGATTTCTACATGCTGATTGCACAGCCTCGACTGAGCCCAACTGTGAGAGAATTGACAGGACGATGAATTTTTCTCACTGCCTATCCATCCCAATTTTCGTCCTTTGCTGGGACGTTGATTAAAGACCTAGGGGCACGTGCAGCAACTGATCAATGGTACCTCGCACTTACCATTGTCAGTAGTGAACGCTATACATATTAAGGACACAGGAAAGTAACAGAACTCCGAAACAATGAGACGATGGTGCTCAGCAGGGCTCTATGGTCACTGACTAGTTTCTAATAATAGAACAAAGCGAAAAAGCAGGCAGAGACTGCTGTGAGAATCCTGGTGACCTGCTGATGGATCCAAATGCTGTTTAATGATGAACAGGTTGAAACTCTAAGAGTGATCCTTCAACTGGACATGTACTGGTCTAAGTGATACTTGTCAAATTCTGATCTGACACAAACCAATTTGACACACACACACGTCCTCCAAATGAATCTTTGAAGACTGTATACCCACCCACTCAAACTCTGTTTTTCCATTTAAACCTGCAATTCCAGAGAAAAATGGAAAAGCCCCCAACCCCCTGCACAGGTCCTGACCCGTAGCCATCTTTTTCATAGAATCTCAGTGTGGAAGCAGGCTATTTTGGCCCACTGAGTCCACACCGCCCCTTTGAAGACCATCCCACACAGACCAATCCTACCCCTAACCCCGTGCCCCCCACAACAAGCACTGCTGTCTCACAAGACCAGGGGCCCGGATTTGAATCCATCGTTGAGCGATTGTCTGTGTGGAGTTTGCACACTCTCCCTCTGTCTGTGAGTTTCTACCAGGTGCTCTAGTTTCCTCCCACAGTCTAAAGATGTGTAGCTTAGGTGAATTGGCCATGCTACATTGCCCTTTAGTGTCCAGGGGTGCGCAGGCTGGTGGATTAACCATTGGAAATATTGGGTTACAGGGATAGGGTGGGAAGTCTGGGTTTGGATGGGAGGTTGTTTGGAGGGTCAGGGCAGACTTGATGGGACAAATGGCCTCTTAATACACTGTAGGGATTCTATGACTTTGGAGCAAATGTCTTAATTATGATTCCAGATCCAATGCGTGTGATTAGTGGTGAACTAACAAGAGCAGGGCTCATGTTTTCCAATATGTTCTGGTATGCTTTCCTTCACTGTTGGACTGTTGTGACCATTGAAATTATTCTCTGGGTATGGGGTATTATTGGCCTGACTGGTACTTACAGCGCCATTTGTAATTGAGAAGATGGTGGTCAATCATCTGCTTGAATTTGGTCATGCCATGTGGATACACCCACAATACTGTTGGGGAGGGAGGATTCAGGCCCAGCGACAGTGAAGGAATGGTGATATATTTCCATGTCAGGATGGTGAGTGGCTTGGAGGGGAACTTACAGCTGCTGGTGTTCCTAAGAAATCTGCTACCCTCGTCCTTCTAGATGGCAGAGCTCATGGGTTTGGAAGCTGCTGTTGAGAAGTCAACGTTAGACCAGAATAATGTGGAGAGTGCCAGATTTTGGCAGATCTACTTTTGGTGTGGTTTAGATGGCAGGTTTGCTGGTACTTCATATTGTTTAGAGAGAGATGCGATCTTAGGAAAGCACTCAGGAATTCTCAGTTACAGATGGTGGCATTGGACCAGTAATCCATCAGCCCAAGCGATGGTGTGGGGACACAGGTTCAAATGCCAACAAGGTAATTTGTGGAAATGAAATGTCATTTTAAAAATCAGGAATTGGAATCTAGTCTTGGTGATGGTGACCATGAAACTATCTTCAATTATGGTAAAAACCCAATGGTTCAGTAATGTCCTTTAGGGAAGGAATTCTGCCTTACCCGCTCTGATCTACATGTGACTCCAGACCCACAGCAATGTGGTTGACTCTTAACCACCTGCTGAAGTAGGCTAACAAGCAACTCAGTTTAAAGGCAACCAATTCAGACCTTTTCATTGTGCTCACGTCCCACAAACAAACAAAAACATGAATCCTATGTTGCTGGCTTGAATATTGGAAGCAGCCATTCCTGCAGTATAGGGGAGGGGTGGATTGCTCACATGTTTCTGATCTAAGCTTCACCCATATTTTGACTGAACTGTAGGATGAGCTTTGCTTTCCACATATTTGTGTGAAATTGTAAAACTAGCCCTGAGAAGGCAAGAACGTAGCGTAGGGAATGGAGAGCTGGGCTTAGAAATTGGTTTGCAACTTTTGTACGAGACAGACCGTTGTCTATCAACAGCACATTTTACACCTTACCCAATGTCCAATGCCTCCATTTGATGCTGAAGGTTTGATCTCTCCTGTAGATCCTGAATTAGACACAGCTACACAAAGAAAGTAAGAGGGGCCACCTGAATCCTTGCTCGTTACATCTACCTGGGTCTAACTCGTTCATTTCTGAAATGCTAGCCTGGCCGAACTGGTATGACTCTTATCTCTGAGAGAGAGAGATTGTCATATAAATCCCCACTACGGCCATGAGAACAGTGCCTCGGTTACACTAGAACAGAAAGCACAGAATCGTAGAATCACTACGGTGCGGAAGCAGTCCATTCGGCCCATTGAATCCACACCGAACTTCCAAACAGCATCCCATTCAGACCGACCTACCTACCCTGTAACGCTCCATTCCCTGTGGTTAAACCACCTAACCTACTTATCGCTGGACGCTGGGCAATTTAGTATGGCCAATCCACCTAGCCTGCACATCTTTGGACTGTGAGAGGAAACCCACTCAGACACTGGGAGAGTGTGCAAACTCCACGCAGAAGGTCACCCGAGGATGGAGTCAAGCCCGGGTCCCTGGCGCTGTTAGGCAGCAGTGCCAGCCACTGTGCCACCCTTCTAAAGCAAGTTATAGGAGAATCTTTAGTTACAAGTAAAGCAAAGTGACTGAGAATTGTCTTAGTTACTAACAGCAAAAGGACAAGTTATTTTGACTCAAAAAATTGATTTTCGACTTTAATTTGGGAAAAAATATCTTGGTGACAATTCTAGATCCTTTAGGTATGATCACTGGTGAGCTAATGGGAGCTCATGGGTCTGTTGTCCACTATTTTTTTTGCTCTGCTTTCCTTCATCTTATAGACTGTTGTGACTATTTCAATTATTCTCAGGGTACAGGCATCACTGGAGATTTAATAGAGAGTTTAAAAACAAGTTAGAAATGGAGGGTGTCTGTTGTGTGATTAAACGTTTCTCCAGTGTGAGGAGACAGCGAAATGGGATGATCAATTTAAAATTATTCTTGAAACAATAAGCGGTGAGTTTCAGAGCAGTAAAAGGAATGGTTCACTGTGGGATGTGATATACGTAGCTAATACATTATATACAAAAGGTACATTTCAGAATTTATCTAATCTGTGTACTTAGTGTACAGCCAAGTCGATTGTTATTAAAAAAAAAATTGACAGGAGGAAGAGAACTGAAACCGAATTCAGGAACAGATTTAGAGGGGTGGTTTGAGGAGGGGCTAGGCAATGTTCATACAACATCAAAATTAGGCTAAACGTTCCATCCTGATTAAATTCATCTGCAATTAAAAGAGAAATGTGCAAAGCACTAAGTAACACTTAATGATTTGTAAGATTTAAGAGACAACCTCCGCAAACTGACAAACATACTGTTATTATTCAACATAAAGGATTAACAAATAATTATTATTGACTCAAGGCTGGGACACTATTTAAAGCTGCTGTACAGGATCTAATGTGGAACTTGTCCATGTTGGTTCAGAAAGGGTGGTCACATTTAATTACATTTCTCGACATTTTGGTGGTATTACTGCAATATTTGACAAGAATAATGCAGTGGGTGTTATAGATCTGGACTTTCAAAGGGTTTTTGACAAGGTTGCATACGCGAGATTAATGACAAAGGTAAAAAGTCAGGGAATGGGTGACACAGTAGAGCTCCATGTAGAAACCTGACTTGGGAATGGGAGGTAGGGAGCTGTCATGAACTGCAAGTCTTTGAGCTTGGAAATTCTTGACACCACCGTACAGCATGAATCGCCCTGGTCCTGTTTCACGTACAATATTCATAGTTAACCAGACTGTAGGGATTCAAACTCAGCAGCTTAAATGGACGAGGCCAGCAGAAACTTGGGAATGCCACCCCCTGCAGGTTCCCCTCCAAGCCACTCACCATCCTGACTTGGAAATATATCGCTGTTCCTTCGCTGTTGCCGGGTCAAAATCCTGGAATTGCCTTCCTTAGAGCACTGTGGACTTTGCGTGGAGTGCAGCGGTTCAAGAACATGGGTCCCCACCACTACCTCACAGTCCATTATGGATGGGCAACAAATGCTGTCTTAAAATACCAGTGACAACGACATCCTCTAAATGAGTAAATAATATGGTCCGTGATTTCTGGATGAAATTTAACATTTGAATAGTTAACATTCGGAGGACGAGTGGGGCATTTAACATTTGACGTGTTGCCTGTGTTATCGCTCTTATATACAGTGACCTGAGAAATTATTCTCTGTCTAACCAGATTCAAGGGATTGGCAGCTGTCAGGAATTTGGACTGACATTTTGTTGTTGCAGGAAAGGGTTTGAGGATTTCACACAAATTATTAGAATCATTAACTTGGTGCATTGGAAATTGAAAAGAACTTTGGGTCCATCATTCAACGTGATACTGCAGTGTGGGACTTAGTGTGTCTATGAAACTATTAATTTTGTCCTAAATTATTATGTCCAAAGCTTCCCCAACACTAAATTGCGTTCCTTGGGTTGCTGAGTTTATCCTTATCCTTTTTTGCGAATAAAGACGTACCATTTCTCCAGTCCACCAGCATCACCCCAGTATCTAAGAGAGTTTGGATTATTTGCATTTCTGCAATTTTCATCCTTATTTTTCTCCATATCCTTGGATGCATCCCATCCGACCCTCAAGACTTATCAAACTTTTCAATTTTTAGCCTAACCAGAATCTCAACTATCTGGGCACTGCACTCTTCATAAGGATGTGAAGATAGGAGAGACGCTGCAGCAAAAATTGATGAGAATGGGTCCAGGGGTGAGGTATGTTGACAGACTGGGAGAACTTGGGACTGTTCTTCTCTGGAGTGAGATACTTTTTGAAATGTGGTTTGATCAATTTGCTTTAAACCATGAGGCTCTGGGCAGAGTAGAAAGGGAAAAGTTCTCATTGGCAGGAGGATTGGGAACCAGAAGGCACGGCTTGAAGCCAACTGGCAAAAGGAGCAATGAGAAAAACATTTAACACAACCAGTGGTTAGAGCCTGAAATGTATTGCCTGGGAGTGTGGAGGAAGCAGATTCAACTGAAGCTGGTAAAAGAGAATTCAATCATTATTTGATGAGGCAAAAATTGAGGGGCTGCAGTGAAATGGGAAAGGGGAGGGGGTGTGACGGACTGGATGAGGTTCCCTTGCAGAGACTTGGTAGAAAAATTATGGACTGAATGTTCTCCTGAGCTGTCTATGATCTGTTTTCCTGTGATCATTCAGTTACAAAATGAAGATTCTGTAACCAAGGGATCCTTCAAGCCCTGACTGCAATGAACTGGAAGTCCCTTCACCAGGAATGAGCTCTACAAATCTTCCCAGTAAACTCTGTCCATAGGACACACCAAAGTTTATTCTTCCCTGTCAGCAGTGAAAGCAGGGATCTGGGACTGATCATGATAGCTCTTTCAAATAGATGGCACAGGCATCAATAGCCAAATGGCAGCGTTGTTTTTAAATGTTTTGATGATATACAACTTTGTGATTGATGGATCCAGAATATTGTGTTTAGTTTTGGCCTCCTTACCTAAGGAAGGATGGACTTGCCTTAGAGGGAGCACAACGATGTTCTCCAGATAATGCGGGTGTTGAGATAGCAAATCAACCATGATCCATTTGAATGAGGGGCTAAATGGCCTACTCAAACAAAGAACAAAGAAAATTACAGACAACAAGGTGCAGGGCTGGATGAACACAGCAGGCCAAGCAGCATCATAGGAGCAGAGAGGCTGACATTTCGGGCCTCGACCCTTCATCAGAAAAGGGGGAGGGGAAGGGGGTTTTGAAATAAATAGGGAGAGAGTGGGAGGCGGATAGAAGAGGGATAGAGGAGAGGATAGGTGGAGAGGAAACAAACAGGTCGAAGAGGCGGGGATGGAGCCAGTAAAGGTGAGTGTAGGTAGGGAGTGAGGAAGGGGATAGGTCAGTCCAGGGAGGACGGACAGGTCAAGGGGGCGGGATGAGGTTGGTCGGTAGGAGATGGAGGTGCGGCTTGAGGTGGGAGGAGGGGATAGGTGGGAGGAAGAACAGGTTACGGAGGCAGGGACGAGCTGGACTGGTTTTGGGATGCGGTAGGGGGAGGGGAGATTTTGAAACTTGTGAAATCCACATTGATACCATTGGGCTGCAGGGTTCCCAAGCGGAATATGAGTTGCTGTTCCTGCAACCTTCGGGTGGCATCGTTGTGGCACTGCAGGAGGCCCAGGATGGACATGTCGTCTGAGGAATGGGAGGGGGAGTTGAAATGGTTCGCGACTGGGAGGTGCAGTTGTTTATTGCGAACCGAGCATAGGTGTTCTGCAAAGCGGTCCCTGAGTCTCCGCTTGGTTTCCCCGATGTAGAGGAAGCCACACCGGGTACAGCGGATGCAGTATACCACATTGGCAGATGTGCAGGTGAACATCTGCTTGATGTGGAAAGTCTTCTTGGGGCCTGGGATGGGGGTGAGGGAGGAGGTATGGGGGCAGGTGTAGCACTTCCTGCGGTTGCAGGGAAAAGTGCCGGGAGTGTGGAGCGGACAAGGGAGTCACGGAGAGAGTTGTCCCTCCGGAAAGCAGATAAGGGTGGGGAGGGAAAGATGTCTTTGGTGGTGGGGTCGGATTGCAGATGGTGGAAGTGTCGGAGGATGATGCGTTGGATCCGGAGGTTGGTAGGGTGGTACGTGAGGACGAGGGGGATTCTTTTTTGGTTCTTATTGCGTGGACGGGGTGTGAGGGATGTTTCCTCTCCACCTATCCTCTCTTCTATCCCTCTTCTATCCGCCTCCCACTCTCTCCCTATTTATTTCGGAACCCCCTTCCCCTCCCCCTTTTCTGATGACAGGTCTAGGCCCGAAATGTCAGCCTCTCTGCTCCTATGATGCTGCTTGGCCTGCTGTGTTCATCCAGCCCTGCACCTTGTTGTCTCGGATTCTCCAGCATCTGCAGTTCCTACTATCTCTGATTCAAAGAAAATTACAGTGCAGGAACAGGCCCTTCGGCTCTCCAAGCCTGCACCGACATGCTGCCCGTCACAACTAAAACCCCCTACCCTTCCAGGGACTGTATCCCTCTATTCCTATCCTATTCATGTATTTGTCAAGACGCCCTTTAAAAGTCACAATAATAACTGCTTCCACTACCTCCCCCGGCAGCAGGTTCCAGGCACCCACCACCCTCTGTGTAAAAAATCTTGCCTCGTACATCACCTTTAAACCTTACCCCTTGCACCTTAAACCCATGGCCCCTGGTAACCGACTCTTCCAACCTGGAAAGAAGCTCCTAACTGTCCAGTCTGTCATGCCCTTCATAATCTTGTAGACTTCTATCAGGTCGCCCCTCAACCTTCGTGTTCCAGTGAGAACAACACAAGTTTCTCCAATCACTCCTCAGAGCTAATGCCTTCTATACCAGGCAACATCCTGGTAAATCTTTTCTGTACCCTCTCCAAAGCCACCACATCCTTCTGGTAGTGTGGCAACCAGAATTGAACGCAATATTCCAAATGCAGCCTAACTAATGTTCTATAAAGCTGCCCATTACCTGCCAATTTTTAAACTCAGTGCCCCGGCTGATGAAGGCAAGTGTGCCATATGCCTTGTTGACTATCTTCTCCACTTGCGTTAACACTTTCACTGTGTACCTGTACACCCAGATCCCTCTGCCTATCAGTACTCTTTAAGGGTTCTGCCATTTACTGTATATTTTCCATCTGGATTAGACCTTCCAAAATGCATTACCTCACATTTTTCTGGATTAAACTCCATCTGCCATCTCTCTGCCCAAGTCACCAACTGATCTATATCCAGCTGTATCCTTTGACAGTCCTCAGCGCAATCCGCAATTTCACCAACCTTTGTATCATCAGCAAACTTACTAATCAGACCAGATTAGTACTGTTCCTGTTTCTATGTTCTGCCGATGTAAAGTGTAGACTTTAAGTTGCTAATTCCTTTGTTCCAGTTGGAATGTGTTTTAAATCTGAACTTTGTCTCATAATTAAGCATTTTGCTGCCGGTCTGTTATTTTATCTGGACACTTCTGTCCATTAATTTGGTTTGGCCTCTCTCTATCCTTCTCGAATTATATCATTTCTAGTCCAACTCTTTTGTTTTTGACTGTTTAATTTTTTAGAATCTATTTTGACTATGAATTAATCTTACTTCAATCACTGGCTTATAAACGGTTTCTTGCCAATGTCAGCTTTGCTTCATTTGTGGACACATGCTTCTGGTTCAGAAGTTTGTTACCCTATTTTAAGGTAATGCTTTAATCTTCAACACACCCTCTCTGTTTATAGTCTTGCACAACACAAAGGCTTATATTTAATCCCCAATCCGTCATATTATGACAGACTACAGGAGCTGATGGGACTTGAACCCAGAACTTCTGGCTTAGAGGTTGGGACGTTACCACTGTGCCACAGGAACCCCCTCAATGACCTCTGTGAAAAAAGACCCCAAGCTTCCAGTTGCCTGCAGCTTTGACACACCTCCCTGTTCCCTGGCCAATATCTCTCTCTCAGGCTTGCTGCAGTGCTCCAGCGAAGCTCAATGTAAACAGGAAGAACAGCACCTCATTTTCTGCTCAGGGACCCTGCAGTTTTTAAGACTCAGTACCGAGTTCAACAATTTTTGGGCCTGAGCACCTTCTCCCATGTCCTTTACCCACCCCCACACCCTAGTCCTGCCATGACACATTGTCATTTCAGTATAGCAAACCCATTTCACCTACTCATTGTCCCCATTATCAGCTTCTCTCCTTCCCTGGATCGTTAACAACCATCCCGTTGTCAGCCGAACTGTCCTTCTCTCTCTCTCTCTCTTTCTTGGCTCCATCTCTAACAATCTGCCTACTCCTTTCCTCTGCCCTCCCCACTCCCTGAATTTTCCTAGCTATTATCAGCTCCAAAAAAGTATCACTGGACTCAAAACATGAACTCTGTTTATCTCTGCAATTTCTCGAGCAATTTCTATTTTGTTCCATCAAAGTCTTATGTTTATGAAGCAGACTCATGATACCCCAAATGGCTTTATGCTCGATGGGATACTTCTTGAAATCGAGTTTAATTGCATTATGCTGGAAAAACAACAGCCAGCTGTTACACAGCAAGATCCCATAAGCTGCAATCTGATAATGTTTGGCAAGTTTAGTTTTACTGATGGTGATTCAGGAGCAAATATTGACTAGAACTCACCACCTCCTCCTTCATAATCGTGACTTTGGACTTTTTTTTCCCTTTATTCATGAGATGTTGTTAGCTATATTTATTGCCCATCCCCCGAGGGCAGTTAAAAGTCAACCACATTGCTGCATGTCTTGAGTCACATGTAGGTCAGACCAGGTGAGGGTGGCAGATTTCCTTCCCTGAAGGGCATTAGTGAACCAAGGGGGTTTTTCTGGGCAATTGGTTTCATGGTCATCATTAGACTCTTAAATTCCAGATTATTATTGAATTCAAATTCCACCATCTGCTGTGGTGGGATTTGAACCCAAGTTCTCAAACATTAGCTGGGTCTCTGACTAAATAGCCAAGTGCTAATGCCACTAGGCCATCTCTCTGCACAGACCTGCTGAGTTTCTCTAGCATTCTCCTGTGTTTGTATCAATGAGATGATGTTATTTGAGGGATATATGTCGACCAGCTGACCTTCAGTGCCCTTCCTTGTGGAGGGATGTGGTATATTTTATACCCACCTGAGAGGGCAGATGGGGACCTCAGTTTTAGCATCTCAGTGGAGAGGCAGGAGCACTGATGGTCAGGCGGAATAATGTGCTTTGGTCTCCGTGCGCGATGTGAATCCACTGCCATCAGACTCTGAAGCGAGTGGGCTGACAACGGGGAGACCCAAGCAGTTTATCTGGAGTTGGAGATCGTTGGAGTGAATGTTAAACTGACTCTTTTGTTTTCACTTTAACATATCAGGCTCCTTTTTACACACCTTTGTGCCATGAACTGGCTGGAAACCGAACAGAATTATACACAACGTAAAAGAAGCAGAAGGTGGAAGTGAAAGGGAATAAAGTTATTGAAGGTCAGAGTCAGCCTTCACCCTGAAAACAAGGCAGTGCCATTCAGCAGATGGCCCTGAGTTTTGCCATGTGTTGGATCCCCTGCTGATCATTGCCTTACTCAGTGAACAGCTGCTCCATTGCCTTCAGCACTCCACTCCCTGGAATGACACGGTCCTCCAGCCCCCTTCTCCGAGGACAATATAAATCTTTCCCTTGACTCTGCCCCTCATTGTTTTCCACCTGTGCCTTTCTCTGTGCCTTGAGCGCTTTTACTGCAGAACTAGGTGTGAGGTTTGGATTCAAGATCTTAAAGGGGAAAGCGAGAAGTTTATCTTATGCAGTGTGAACCATCGGTGACCTCTCAGTCTTGTTGTTTTTGTACCTGTGAGAATCCAGCACCTGCAAAGTCACAATGAGAGAGTCTGTCAGCTTGAGAACCATTTGCAGCCATGTTTCCCACTCTAGAAACAGGCAGTTTAAAAGTTTGAGTGGCACAGATCTTTTCTGGCCTTCAACAGTTGGTATATTTTGGAAGTGTCTTCACACATGAACGCGCCCAATACCAAACAAACCCCAAAATGTTTAACGTCTAAAACATTTTTGGAAGTAAAGAAGAAACTTTTCTTTTCCAAATTTTGGATATATTCAAATGTTACTGAGTTTGGTTTTATAGAATCCCTACAGTGTGGAAGCAGATCATTTGGCCCATTGAATCCACACCAACCCTCTGAAGAGCATCCCTCCCAGCTCCCACTACATCCCTGTAATCCTGCATTTCCCATGGCTAATCCACCTAAACTACACATCCCTGGACACTAAGGGCAATTTCCCATGGCCAATCCACCTAACTTGCCCATCTTTAGACTGTGGGAAGAAACCAGAACACCTAGATGAAACCCACACAGACACGGGGAGAATGTGCAAACTCCCCCACAGACAGTCGCCCGAGGGTGGAATCAAATCCAGGTCCCTAGTGCTGTGAAGCAGCAGTGCTAACCACTGAGCCACTGAGCCACCGTATCACCCCAACGTTTCCTACCCCAGAGAAACAGGAATGGTTTCATTCTGTTGTTCATCTTGCTGGTGAGCAGGAGGAATAAAGGGAGAGGAGCAGAAAGAGTCTGATTTCAGATGCTAGAGTGCACTGTTTGAATTATAGCACAGTCTGGTACCCAAAATCCACCGGCCGAGTGTCTTTATATAGAAGCTGGTCTGACTTTTTGGCAGCTCAATTTGGAAAAGCCTCACCATCTTATTTCAGTTCTGAAAAGCTGTGGTTAAGGGGCAAGCTTAATATGGTATCATAGAATCTTAGTGCCATAGAAGGGAAATATTGATACCCTGTCAACCATTCTTCTGGTCCATTCACCTGGCTTCCTGAGTTTATTTCCTTCAGTCACCTTTCACATCTCCTTTTTAAAACCTCTTGTCTCGCAGTACCCCCCTGCCAACGCCCATTACAAACAATGGAGGGTTTAAGTTATAAGGAGAGGTTGGGGTTCTTTTTATACAGACTGGTACAAATGTAGAGTAAGCTTCCAGAGGAAATGGTTGATGCAGGTACAGTTACAATGTTTGTGAGACATTTAGACAAGTGCAAGAATAGGAAAAGTTTGGAAGCATTTGGGCCAAACGCAGGCAGGTGGGACTAGTTTAGTTTGGGATAATGTTCGGCATGGACTGGTTGGACCGAAAGGTCTGTTTCTATGCTGTATGACTCCACACCTCTATAAACAAGTTTCCAGTTGCTGCAATAATACAAAATAATTGTGGACACTGCAAATCTGAGACAAAAAACAGAAAGTGCTGGAGAAACTCAGCAGGTCTGACAGCATCATGGGAAGAAAGCAGAGTTAATGTTTCAGGCCTGATGTGATTCTTCAGAAGAGAAGAAGGGTCACTGGACTCTAAACATTAACACTGGTCATTGCAACTTCCTGCATAAAAAGATACTTCCTCACATTCCCTTCCAAACCTCGCCTAAAACATTAGAAACTTTGTGTCTCCTAGTCCTTGTATCATTAGCTAATGGGAACAATTTTTCATGGAATCCCAACAGTGTGGAAACAGGCCCTTCAGCCCAACAAGTCCACACTGACCCTCAGAGCATCCCACCCAGGCCCAGGCCCAGGCCCATCCTCCTATTCTACACATCCCTGACCCCTATGGGCAATTTAGCATGGCCAATCCACCCTAACCTGTAGTGGTTAGCACTGCTGCCTCACAGGCCAGGGACCCAGGTTCAATTCCACCCTCAGGCAACTGTTCCTCTGGTTTCCTCCACAGTCCAAAGACGTCCAGGCTAGGAGGATTGGCCATAGTGTTCAGGGATGTGTAGATTAGGTTGGTTTTAGGGGGATGGGTCTGGGTGGAATGCACCAAGAGTTGGTGTGGACTTGTTGGGCTGAAGGGCCTGTTTCCACACTGTAGAGATTCTATGATCTTTGGACTGTGGGAGGAAACCGGAGCACCCGGAGGAAACCCACACAAACACAGAGAGAATATACAAACTCCACACAGTCACCCGAGGGTGGAATCGAACCCAGGTCCCTGGCGCTGTGAGGCAGTAGTGTTAATCACCAAGCCACCAAGCCACCATGCCATTTTCTTCATCAGCCCTATCTGGACCTGTCTTAATCTTGTACACAGGAACAAAAACAGAAGTTGCTGGAAAAGCTCAGCAGGTCTGGCAGCATCTGTGAAGAAAATGTCAGAGTTAACATTTCGGGTTCGATGACCCTCCTTCAGAACCTTTTGCTAATCTTTGTTAATCCTGTGTTAATCTTGTACACCTCTATCAGACCCCAATCATTCTGCTTTCCAAACTAGTCCTGCAGCTATATCTCCAAGGTGACCAAAATGGAGGATTTGGAAAGGGAGAAACTGGATAACTAGAGTGACACACGTAGATTCATAGTCATATAGCACGGAAACTGATCCTTTGGTCCAACACGGCCATGCCGACTACATATCCTAAATTAATCTAGTCCCATTTGCCAGCATCTGGCCCATATCCCTCTAAACCCTTCCTATTCATACACCCATCCAGATGCCTTTTAAATGTTGTAATTGTACCAGCCTCCACCACTTCCTCTGGCAGCTCATTCCATACACACCACCCTCTGCGTGAAAAAGTTGCCCCTTAAGTCCCTTTTAAATCTTTCCCCTCTCACCTTAAACCTATGCCCTCTAGTTTTGGGCTCCCCTACCCTGGGGAAAAGACCTTGGCTATTTACCTTATCCATGCCCCTCATGATTTGATAAACCTCTATAAGGTCACCTCTCAGCTTCTGACACTCCAGGGATAAAAGTCCCAGCCTATTTAGCCTCTCCCTATAACTCAAACCCTCCAACATCCTTGTAAATCTTTTCTGAGCCCTTTCATGGATTTTTAAAAATTTCATTTACAGGATGAGGGCATCAATGGCTAGGCCAGCATTTATTGCACATCCCTAATTGCCCAGAGGGCAGTTAAGAGTCAACCACATTGCTGTGGGTTGGGAATCACATGTAGGCCAGACCAGGTAAGGATGGCTGTTTCCTTCCCTAAAGGACATTAGTGAATCAGATGGGTTTTTCCCAATTTTCAGCAATGGATTCATGGTCATTATTAGATTCTTATTTCCAGATTTTTATTGAATTTGAATTTCATCTGCTGCGGTGGGATTCAAACCCAGGTGCTGAGAACATTATCTGAGTCTCCGAATTAACAGTCCAGTGATAATACCTCTAGGCCATCGTCTCCCCCAACATAGAACATCTTTCCCACAACTTCTTCCCTATAACACATTTAAGGTGATTGCCAAAGGATCCAGAGGATGGAGAGAATGTTTCAATGCAGTGAGTGATGATGAGGAATGTACTGCCTGAAAGGATGCTGGGAGCAGATTCAATAGTAACTTGCAGGACTGTGGGAAAGGGATTTGGATAAATACTTGAAGGGGAAATATGTCAACACTGGTTCACACAAAATAGCTGGAAATGTCTCTCTCAAAGGCTGGGAAAACCTGGTGACAATTGAAACCTTTACAAACACAAAGATTACAACATTGTTACATTTTGGAACTGTATTTTGTTCAAATTAAGATTGAAGAATGAATGGAGTCTCGCAACATTTTCTGAATTCTCTCTGACAACGAGCTTGGTTGGCTTGATTGTTAAAGGTTATAAAGGGTTATGGAGAAGAGGCAGAGATAATAGGAACGGCCGATGCTGGAGAATCTAAGATAACAAGGTGTAGAGCTGGATGAACACAGCAGGCCAAGCAGCATCAGAGGAGCAGGAAAGCTGATGTTTTGGGTCTGGACCCTTCTTAAGAAGGCCTGCTATGTAGAATAGGCAAGTTGTTTTACTTGGAAGAAAGAACAAGATATTCACATCAATGCAGTTCATTTGTGATGACTGTTAGCATCCAAGTCTCTCAGGAAGGTTTTAAGAATATTAGATTTTACAAATGGTTATACTTTATCTATTTAATTTAAGGGTAGAATAGTAGCTAATTAGTATTTCTGCCTGGATACAATGTCCATGTGATTCACATTGCCATGGAGATTGCCTTTGAGAAAGGAGAAGTCCATAGGAAGTCATCAAAGGACTGAGTTGCAAGATTTCCTAAGATACCCCTGAGCCTTATAAGCAGACCACTGTGCAAGGATCTAAGTGACAGAGAGAGATCAAAATCAAGAGGCAACCTGTCTGTAATTATCACATGTAGGATATGAGGGGGACTTGTACTCAAATTATTTGTGAAGATTTATGTACATTTATGAGATTTGTACAGCTTTGGCTAGAGGGACGAATCTTGGGAGTAAATCTTCATCTGAAGGTCAATTAGAAATTTCCTCACTTGTAAAGGAAAATAGAAGCCAGCCATTTGGATCTGAGAACAGCTTTGGACTGTTTCCCACTTAAGAGTGTAAAGTATAAACATGGAGAGGATATTCAGAAATTTACAAAAATAAATGGGGCGATTATTTTCTTTAGCTCATAAATTGCCTATGGAATAGTGTTTAGGCAGTGTTGCTTTTAGGTAGTTTGTTATAGTAAAAGTCATAAAACCTGAAACCTCTCTAGAAACTGAACTATTTAGAAAGATATCAATCTCCCCTGGGGTTGTGATGTTTCAAAACTGAGGCTGGTAATGATTTTCCTGGGAAGTTTATTGAGAGATGTGGATCAAAAAGTTTGAATGTGAGTAGGGCATGATGCAGTTAAATGTCTATTAGATCTGAGAAGGTGAATTGCCAAGATGTGGTATTTTCTCAGGTGCCACATACAAATGTCTACTCTAGAAATCGAATGGTTTCGTGATGAGTCATTGAAAAATGAATGTCATTAACAATAACATGTCCGCAATGTCCAAATATAAGAACATAAGAACTAGGAGCAGGAGTAGGCCATCTGGCCCCTCGAGCCTGCCCCGCAATTTAATAAGATCATGGCTGATCTTTTTGAGACTCAGCTCCACTTACCCACTCATTCACCATAATAAAAAAGCTTTAGTTTCTTGTTATAGTTTTACAAATGCAGTTGTTTCTTTAATGAAGCTTTCCTGTTTGAATGCCAGTGAATAAAATGATTTCTTTGATGGTTGCTTTAAATTCTATGGTGGAAAATCTATCTGGTGCTACAGAATGTGGAGCTGATGTCTAGTGGTAATGGGGTCTCTGAACTATGAATGGCAAGGCCCACACTGATGCTGAAAACTGGTGAAATTTGAATTCAATTCATAAATCTGGAATGAAAAGCTTGTCTCACAAACGGTGAACATGGCAACTACTGTCGATTGTCATGTGTACAGTTGCGATCACTCGACTATTTTCCTGGAATCACAGGTATATCACTGTTCCAGATTTTCGTCTGCTTCTTTGTGTAAGATGCAAAGCCACCTCTTCAAAACCACCTCCAATCTGCCTTGCACAGAGAAATTTCTGCAGGTGCTGCAAATCTGAAATAAAAATGGATAATGTTGGAAATATTTATTAGGTCTGGCAACATCTGTGGGGAGGGGATGGGGTTGGGGAAGAAAGAGGAGAGATAGAGAGAGAGATAGAGTTGACATTTCAGGTCAATGACCTCACCAGAACTGAACTCTACTTAAATATGTCGACGAACAACGATTTTATCCAGATGGCCTAAGCAGGAAAGCGCTCTCAATTCCCCTTCATTGGAAAAATGTACTGTGATGGGATATTATGATAATTAGGGACTATATCATCAGGAACCCAAGTGTGTAGATTCTCAAATGTGCCCAATCCTGTCCTCTCCTGTACATAACCCGTTACGAGCTTTGTTCAGCTTAAAATGAGCTACCCGAGTGTGAACATGTGCTTATCACGGAGAGGATTTGGGGCTGGGGAATCCCACAAGTCCCAGCAGATTTCACAAGAAAAGCCTAGCACACTCCTCCCTTGCTGCTACTGCTTTATTTCCCAGTCTCCCGAAAGTGTGTTGGCCATGAGACAGCACCGTAAACTAATCCCAGCTGTTGCTGGACAGACTCCCAGGCTACATGAGTTTCCACAGCAGTTCACCTGGAATGATCTAGCAAACTTCTTCAGATACCTGTTGTGTGTTGGAAGGTATACATGTGCTTAATGACAGGAGTCATTCATGGCGACACGTCTGTTAACTGGATGTTTGATTATATAACAGGGTTAGTGTAAATTTAGAAGTTATACCATGAAAATAGGTCATCACTTGTCTATTCAGCCCTTCATTCTGTGTTGGTGCTTGGCCTTTCTGCAATTAAATACTTCTAATTGCATTCATCCATTCTATTCCCACTTCACTTTATCTCCTTCACTTCCATTCACCTATCCAATCTAATGATGTTGACAATATTCTTGGATCTAATTTCACTTTTATAATTCAGGGTGAAGAATATAGAGTCATACAGCACGGAAACAGACCCTTAATACCAATCAGTCCATGCCAACCATAATCCCAAACTAAATTAGTCCCACCTGCCTGCGCTTGGCCCATATCCCTCCAAACCTTTCCTATTCATGTACTTATAAATGTCTTTTAAACTTTGTAACTGTACCTGCATCCACCACTTCCTTTGGAAGTTCGTTCCACACATGAACCACTCTCTGTGTAACAAAAAAAAAATTGCTGTTCATGTCCTTTTTAAATCTTTCTCCTCTCACCTTGAAAATATGCCCCCTCGTCTTGAAATCCCCCACCCTGAAGAAATGACACCTGCCATTCACCTTATCTATACCTCTCATTATTTTATAAACCTCTATAAGGTCACTCCTCAACCTCCTACATTCCAATGATTAAAGTCCCAGCTTATCCAGCCTCTACCTATAACTCAAACTCTCCATTCCCACCAACATCCTGTAAATCTCTTCTGAACCCTCTCTAGCTTAATCATATGCTTCCTATAACAGGGTGACCAAAACTGGATGCAATACCCCAGAACAGGCCTCACCAATGTCCTGTACAACCTGTATATATAATATATAATTACTCCTGTACCCTGTTCTGAATCTCTCACATCTCATGATACATCGATAGCATCGGGTTCTGAACTGTTTCACTGTTGCAATCAATCGCCTTTTATTTATCCTGCCCAATTCTTCCATTATTTTAAACATCTCCAGTGCATTATCCCCTGGTTTGTCATTTATATTGAAAAAGAACTAAATTCTTCAGGATTTGTGTTTGTTCTTGGTGCAGTCAGTAGTTTTCATGTCTCAGAGACAGGACTTTGTGGGTTCAATTCCTGTTTCTGACCTGTCAGTATTATCAGTTAATAGGGAATTTCAGTGATGCCTGAGGCTAAATGAAACTGAGGAACAGCTGATGGTTATATGTTAAGTAAAAGGGTAATAGGGTGAGCACTGGGTGTGTAATAGACATGGGGAACAAATAATTAGTGGTTGGAGTTTTGTGATGCGAGATGGAATAAAATTCTGACTATATATCTGGGAGAAAACTGACCAACATTTAATCTCTGGTGTTTAACATTTAGTAAAGGCACCGTAATCTTATCAGACTGTAGGGCTTCTCTCTCAGTAGAGGTGATTGGTGATGGCTTAACCTCAAGGTTATCATACTTTAGGCGAGGGGAGAGGTTTAGCTGGGAGGGGTGTTATGTTGGCTCAGTGGTTAGCACTGTTGCCTAACAGCACCAAGGACCTGGGTTTAATTCCACGCTCAGGCAACAGTGCGGAGTTTGCACATTCTCATTGTGTCTGTGTAGGTTTCCTTCAGGTGCTCTGGTTTCGTCCTACAGTCCAAAGACGAGCAGGTTAGGTCGATGGGCCATGCTAAATTGCCCTGTAGTGTCCAGGGATTCATAGGCTAGGTGGATTCGCAATGGGAAATGTATGTTTACAGGTGTGGGATGCTCTTTGGAGGGTTGGTATGGGCTGAATGGCCTGTTTCCATACAATAGGGATTTGAGGAGTATGTAATCCAGGCTGAAACTTCAACATAACTGTTTCTTGATTCAAGAATGATGCCTACTCAAGATTTCTGTACAGAATTTTGAGTGACTTCATGTGAACAGGCTAATTTTGGGCACATGGACAAGAAGTCTAATGGGATAGTGGGATTCAGAGTGGCAGAGTTTCTTCCCTTTCTTTCTCTATCACTGCTGCACCTCATCAGTAAGGCATTTGGGACTTGAAGCACGACACACACTAATGGACAAATTGAAGTTGTTTTGAATAATTAATGGCAAGCTAATGGCAGTCACTAAGGTCCATGTTGTCACAAATTAAAGAGAACTTGAGAGTGTCTTTAATTAAAGTTCCTTAGGATGTTTGCTGTTGAGATTTGAGAACACAAGACCTGGTAGTGGATATACTTTACAGCTTTCCTGACAATTTCCAGTCCATCATGTTTGATTTTTTGCAGGAGTTTTGTCTGAATGCTTGCAGATCGGAATTCGAGACAGAATTTGCTATTAACTCCTGAAATGCCCGCTCAGATCTGATTGTTGACAGTTGAAATCACTGCCTTTTTTTGCATTAGACATCAAACTGAGTCTCTTCATTGTTGGGACATTACGTGGAAATATCGTGAGTTTGTGGAAGAAGTTATTAAAATGCAAATAATTTGTAAGGCATCACAGGCCTAGGTGGGATCTGGTCTGAACATCAACATTGAGTGGATTAACAGATATTAACAACAGATATTCAGTCTGGTAAAAGAAAGAAAAGTTTCTTTTATAAACATAAAGTTAGTTTTCAGTGAAGTCACAGCTTCTCAGTCATCAGTGCTTAAGGGTCTAGGATGTGAACCTGCCCTATTGTAGTAACCTTACAGCCTGACTCTGTTGCATGGAACCACATGGGATATGACATCTGACTCGATCGCAGCTTGGTGACTCTGTGCTCCTTGAGATTGCGCTATGAGCGAACATTGTCCAAACATTGAGGTGTGCAAAGTTTATCTGCTCATGAACTCTTCTTAGAACATAGAACAGTACAGCACCAGAACCAGCCCTTCAGCCCACGATGTTGTGCCAAACGAAACTAATCTCTTCTGCCTGCCCTTGGTCCATATCCCTCCATTCCTTTCATAGTCATGTGCTTGTCTAAAAGTCTCTTAAACTCCCCTGTTGTATTTGCCTCCACCACTAGCAGTGCATTCCAGACTCCTACCACTCTATGTGTAAAAGACTTGTCCCTCACAATCCCTTTGAAGTTTCCCCCTCTCACCTTTAAATGCATGCCCCCTAGTATTAGACATTTCAACTCTGGGAAAAAAGATTCTGATCGTCAACCCTGTCTGTGTATCTCATATTTTAATTAACTTCTAACAAGTCTACCCTCAGCCTCCAACGCTCCAGAGAAAACAATTCAAGTTTTTCTAGCCTCTCCTTATAGCTCATACCCTCTAATCCAGGCGGCATCCTGGTAAACCTCTTCTGCACCCTGTCCAAAAATAGGGCACTTCTTGTGAAGTACAGGACTGGCAATGATGGATCTACTTCACTTGGGGAATGCATCAGGAATGCATTTAAGATGCTGAAACTGAGCATGCTCAGTAATGTGCAACTTAAGTAAACAGCACAAGAAAATAAAGGAGGCCAAACAGGAAAAAAAGGGAAAGTGTGTGATAAGGCCATTGAAGCAAGGGAATGGACAATTTGTAAATTCTCCTGATGGCAATGTTCTCTGTATCTTTACTGTGTAGACACATGTCGATGCCTCAGTGTTTTGGCTGCATTCCTGTGTCTAGGAGCCATATGAAGTTTGTAATCTGGGACCATGTTTTTTTAATCAGCTGTTGGTAACTGTTTCAGCTGTCAAGCATGTCATGGCCGGGGCAGATAAAAATAATTACAGTCGTAGAGTCATACAGCATGGAAACAGGCCCTTTGGCCCAACCTGGTCCATGCTGACCATGGTGCCCCCACTCAGCTAATTCCAGTTGTCTGCATTTGGTCCATATCCTTCTAAACCCTTCCCATCCAAATGTTTTTTAAATGTTGTTATTGTACCTGCCTCAACCACTTTCTCTGGCAGCCCATTCCATATACGCACCACTCTCTGTGTGAAGAAGTTGCCCCTCAGGTCCTTCGTAAATCTTTCCCCTCTCACCTTAAACTTATGCCCTCTATTTTCAATTCCTCATCCCTGGGAAAAAAAGACTATATCCATTCATCCTATCTATGCCTCTCATGATTTTACACACCTCAGTAAGGTCACCCTTCGTTCTTCTACGTTCCAAGGAATAAAGTCCTATCATGGCCAACCTCTCGCTATTCTTTGCTGATCGATAATGGTACTCAAAAAGAAAATGGAGTTCAGGTTGTCTTTTCAGGTTCAACGTTTCAGTCCTTTAGCAGCTCTTCATCATCTCCCGACTCCTGGTCACTCACCATCCCTGTACTCACTCACTGACATTAGCTCCCAGCCCACTCTCATTTAAAATTGTCCTGTCTTCACCTCCCTCCATGCCTTCCCCTCGCTCTACCTCTGTAAGCTTCTCTCATTGAACAACCTTTGAAGGGCTCCACTTCTGGCCACTTGTACCTTCCTACGTTTATGTTATTGCACCATCGGTTGTTAGATCCAGCCGCCGAGGCTCAAAGGTTTGGATTTCACTCCCTTAACCTCTCTGCCTCTTTATCCTATTTTAAGATGCTTCCAGAAACCTTAAGTCTTTGACAAAGCTTTTATCCTATTGTCTACTGAAGTGGCTTTGTGTCATGTCTTATTTGTCAAATCTGCAAAGCGACTTGTGACCTTTCACTGTATTAAGGGTTGTGAATGGAATAGTTACCTGTAACAGTCAAGTACAGGTCATTAATATAGAAAGTGTGAAAATAGGAGCAGGAGTCGGCCATTCAGCCCTTCAAGCCTGTTCCACCCGTGATCATGGCTGATCATCTAATTCAGTCCACTGTTCCTGCTTTCTCCACCATAGCCTTTGATCCCCTCAACTCTAAGAACTATAACTAATTCCTTCTTGTAAACAATCAATGTTTTGGCCTCAACTGCTTTCGGAGAATTCCACAGGCTCACCATGGTCTGGGTGAAGAAATTTCTCCTCATCTCAGTCCTAAGTGGCCTTGCCCATATCATAAGGTCATAGAGTCATACAGCACTGAGACAGACCCTTCGGTCCAACCAGTCCATGCTGACCATAATCTCAAACTGACCAGCCCCACCTGCCTGTGCTTGGCCCATGTCCCTCCAAACGTTTCCTATTCATGTACTTACCTAAATGTCTTTTAAACATTGTAACTGTCCCTGCGTCCACTACTTCCTCTGGAAGTTCATTCCACACATGAACCAATCTCTGTGTAAAAAAGTTGCCGCTCACATCTTTTTAAAATCTTTCTCCTCTCCCTTAAAAATATGCCCCCTAGTCTTGAAATGCCCCACCCTAGGAAAAAGACACCTGCCATTCACCTTTTCTGTACCCTCTTGGTTTTATAAATCTCTATACGTTCACCCCTCAACCTCCTGAAAAAGTTCCTAGCTTCACCTTAAAAGTTATATTCTTAGACTGTGACTCCCTGGTCATTGGGAACATCCTTCCTACATTAATACTTGCTTAAGTATTTATTAGCTCGATATCCAAAACAGCAAAGGTCCTAATACTTCCTTCTGGTCTGAGAAACAACCTTCTGTCACTACTCTCAGCTTTCTATCTCTTAACTAATATCAGCGACGTCGTTGGAGCTGCCTCTTGGGTGAGTTATTAAACCCCATCTGCTCATTCATGTTGATGTAAAAGATCCCATGGTGTGTTTTGCTGATTTGTTGTATATTTTCAATATTTGATATGCCTCGGAACGATGCAGAGGTGACATTAGTTTCTAGGTGTGTGACAGGTTTATTTATAATTATTCAAAATATTTTTGTAATCACAAAAGATCTGAACCAATGCTTATCTCAGCTCAGCCTCTAGGTATTTGTGCTTAACTCTGAGTCAACACTCAGGCTGAACAAATTAAACAAAGTGAGCATTGATCAAGTACCAGGCTAAAATCATTGAACACAGAATTTCTTCCTGTTGACCTGACCAGCACTTCTCCCTGAACCGCTGAAGCAGATCATCTTGTCAAGAATTCATTATTATGTGTGGGATCTTGCTGTGCATGAGTTGTTTGCCACTGTTCCTTTATTGCGTAGTGACTGCACTCGGGGGGAAAGAAATACTTTACTGGTTACAAAATGTGTTGGGAAGTCCTGCGGCTGTACATTTGCATGTTTTATTTTTATTTTTGCGGTGATAGAGAAATGCATCTCGAGAGAACTTCAGTCTGTCACTAGGACCACAGAGAATCTTAATACAGAATCTGCTGCCTGAATCTATCTTGCACAAAGGTCTGCTCACTCATCATCTTATTCTTGATGATCTGCTTTAAGTTCTGGTTCCCTAAAAATTAAGATAAGGAAAATAATATTTTTTGTGCTTAAATTCCTTCCCAACTTCTTACTTCCCGACCTCCAGGCTGTAGCCATCATCTTCACATCCCTTTGACTCTGACCTCTTGTGTATTCCTCGTTCTGTTCGCCCTGATTTCACTGCCCTGTCTTTAGCTGTCAGAACTTCAAGCTTTGCCTAGCCTCCTTGATCTGTTGTCTCCTTTAAGGCATTCTTACATGCCTACTCCTTTGGCCAACTCCTTCATTCGGTCATGGGACATGGGCCTTATTGGCTAGACTGTCATTTGGTACTACTTTTTAGTTGTGCCATCTCTGTGGATGTCATCTTGTTGCTCAATGGTTAGCACTGCTGCCTCACAGTGCCAGGGACCCGGGTTCGATTCGACCCTCGGGTGACTGTCTGTGTGGAGTTTGCACGTTCTCCCCATGTCTGCGTGGGTTTCCTTTGGGTACTCCAGTTTCCTCCCACAGTCCAAAGATGTGCAGCTTAGGGTGGATTGGCCATGCTAAATTGTCCAGGGTTATGCAGGCTAGGTGGGTCAGCCATGCAAAATGCAGGGTTATAGGGATAGGGTATGGGGTGGGTCTGGGTGTGATGGTCTATGGAGGGTTGATGTGGACTCGATGGGCTGAATGGCCTGCTTCCACACTGCCAGGATTCTATGTTTAAGATGGTAGCGCAGTCCTATGGCCCTCTGGGAATGTGATGACTTTACCTTTAGAGGGGGCTGTTGAACAAGTGGGCTGCTTTGTCCTGGATGTTGTAAACCATCTTTAATGTTGTTGGAGCTGCACTATCCAGGGAATTCCATCCCATTGCCTAATTATGCTTTGAACAGTTTCTGAGGAGATAGGACATGAGTTACTTACTGCAGGAAACCCCAGCCTCTGAGCTGCTGTTTTTTTAATTCAGTCGTAGCATATTGGCTTTGCTATCTGGATAAGCATTTATTTCCGAGAGGGCAGTTAAGAGTCTCATGGAGGCCAGGCCACATAAGAAGGGCGAACTTCTTTCACAGCAACAATTGATAATGGTTACATGACCATCATTAGATTAACTTTTTATTCCAGGTTTTTCACTGAGTTCAAATTTCACCATCTGTAGTGGTGGGATTCGAACCCACTTCCACAGAACAGTAACCTGGGGCTCTGGATTAGTGGCCCAGTGACATTACCACTCCCTCAGCACCTCCCGTTGTAGTAACAGTTTTTGTATGGCATGTCTGGTCAATGGTAATGTCCAGGACTTTGCTCATAGGGGATTCAGTGATTATAATGCCATTGAATGCCAAGGTGAGATATTTAGATTCTCTCTTGTTGGAGATGGCCATTGCCTGGCAAACGTCTGCCCAAGGCTGGATATTCTCCAACAATGGCCCCATATTTTTGACACACTTACTCCTTCACTGCTTCTGTACTTCGCTCCTTCGCTCCTTCGCTCCTTCAATATCTCCTTCACTGTTTCTATACTTATGTCCCAATGAAGCACTTTGGGATTTTTTTCTTATGTTAAAGGTGCTGCCAGGTGCTACTGTTATACTTTATTCAGCCTGAAATGGAAGTGGAGGTTTGAGGGTTTCCTCATAGACCTGGGAGGCTGCTGTCTCTGTCATTCTACACAACACAGGACTGTTGGTGAGTTTCACATCGGAGCTGGTCACTAATAAAACAATAAAGCACAATAAAGTAGAATTATAGAGTTAGACCCTATGATTCACTCCTTCTTCGGTGGTCCCTCGCAGACGGGGATGACTCTCTTCCACCTCTCAGGGTGAGTCTGTAGGTGGCTGTACAGATCGATGGGGCTACTGCAGGCTCTGTTACACTTGGGGCAGGAGGTGGTTGCGGGGAAGGGGTCGAGGGGGCAGTAGGTGGTCGTGGGTAAGGGGGGTGGGATGGGCAGGAGGTGTCGTGGGGAAGGGGTGGGTGGGGCAGGAAGTGGTCATGGGGAAGGGGGGTGGGGGCGTCGGTGTGACAGCGCACTCCTTACGTCTGGCTTCTGCTTTCTCCCAATGGCAAGTCTCGAGGTGCTCGACGCCTTCCTGGATGCTCCTCCCCCTCCACTTTGGACGCTGTTGGGGCCAGTGATTCCCAGGTGTCTGTGGGAATGCTGCACTTCGCCAGTGAGGCCTTGAGGGTGTCACTGAAACGTTTCCTCTGTCCCCCTGGGGCTCACATGCTGTTTCAGAGCTGGGAGTAGAGCACCTGCTCGGGGAGTCTCATGTCAGTCTTGCACACAACGTACCCATTGCAGCTGATCAAGGGAGGGGTCAGTGCCTCGGAGCTGGGGATGTTGGCCTGGTCTAGGACACTGGTGCGGTGAGTCTGTCTTCCCAGTGGATTTGCAGGATCCTAAGACTACGCACAAAACAATTGATGGATTCCAGTCAGGAGAGTGTCCAATGGGTTAGAGGAAAGGGATTAGCGATGGTGGGAGTTGGTTTGGGGGTAATAAAACAGATGGTGTATCTGTTCCTCAGAAACTGTGCACTAACCCACAGTGTGGAATGTGATGTGTGCAGAGCTGCCTACAGTATCTAGAGCATCACAATAACAGAGGGAGGACAGTAATCTTTAATTCATGAGCTCCCTTCTCATTGAATAAAGTAATTTTGGAACTGCTTCCATGGAGCTGCACTATATTTGGGTGTCAAGCTTTCCAGCTGCTAGACTAGGTGCCCTCTTCCTGTGATCGAAAGTTGCTACCCAGATACATATATTTATTACAATGGATAGCTGATATTTCAAACCACAAGACAGGTTAAAATGCTCAGTTTCTTGTTTTCAGGTGGGCATCATCCTCTCTCCTGTAAAAAAAAAATCCATTTTTTTAAATAGGAAGTCTGTGAAATCATGTTATTTTAACTATATAGGATTCATAACTGGTGAGTAACAGGATTTACTTTGCAATCGCAATCAAAGCCATTTGTACTCCAGCGAATGTCATTTTGGGAAAGGATTTGTTCCAAAATTTAAAGTTAGTTCAGATGTAAACTGACTCAAAACTTCCTGAAGTTGCTAACTTCACTGCCTGGCCTACATTACATTCTATTCTCTTCTCACTCTCGTGCTTTACATTTAGTTTTGAAAAAAAAAATCTAAATAAATAGGCACAAAGATTAACTTGGATTGAGAGACTTCCTTTCACAAGCTCAGAATGTCCCAACATATCTTAAGGCTTGCTGAAGGATTTTTGAAATGTAGTCATTGTGTTAGAAGTACAACGGAGAGGGGAGATTTATTAAACTAGTATAAAAGAACAGGAATTTTAGACATAGTGAGAAAGATTCCAGAAGGTGAGATTTCTGAACAGCAGAGAAGGCTGAGGAAATTTTAATAATTGCATTCAAAATTCTGAACAGTTTTGATGGATTAAATTAAAAACTGTTTCTATTGGCAGAATCCGGAGGGGACAGATTTAAGGTAATTGGCAAAAAAAACCAGAGGGGAGATGAGAATTTTTGTTTTGCTTACTGCGTTATGATAATCTGGAATGCACTGCCTGAAAGTGTGGTTTCACTAAAATAGTCTTAAGGAAATTGGATGCATGTCTGAGAAAGAAATGTTTGTAGTGCATTGGGGCAAGAGAAGGGATGTGAGCCGAACTGGATAAAACTTTCAAAAACAAACGCAGAGACTGCTGGAGAAACTGAGCAGGTCTGGTAGTATCCGTGGAGACAGAAACAGGCAAACATTTCCAGTCCAGTGACCCTTCCTCAGAAGATTGTTCTGAAGAAGGAACTATACCAGATGCGAAACGTTAACTATTTCTCTCCACAGATGCTGCTGGACCTGCTGAGTTTCTCCAGCACCTTCTGTGTTTGTTTCAGATTTGTAGCATCCGTAGTATTTTGCTTTTAACTCTTTCCAAGAATTCATACTAGCAGGGTGGGCTGAATGGCCTCATCTCTGAGCATCTAGTCAATATGAATCATTTTTTATTTACTGTGTATAGGGAAAAAGAGATCTAACTGAGGGTGTAGCAGGCTCCCATACTCACATACTGTTACCACTGTAGAGATAGTAGGAACTGCAGATGTTGGAGTCAGAGATAACA
>NC_063367.1:7758538-7793716 GCF_021869965.1 Rhincodon typus | reverse complement strand
CCAGCATCGGCAGTTCCTACTATCTCTAATAATAATGTCAGGTAGTTTTTCAGAATTATGTCAAGAAAGGCATGCCAAATGTGACCAATGGGATCATAGCGTGTTCCGCTAAACTCATCAAAATGTGACCCGCTGCAGCCTGCTGATCCATGGGAGAGAAACGCTGGACTGTCAGCCAATGTCAACCTCCTCCTCACCAGCTTCCAAGGAGGGGCCTGGCTGCTGTCTTCTTTTCTCACTCGATGCCATCCCTGCATTGTTCCTCCTCGCACTTTACTTTTGCCTGTTGCAATCCCACTCAGACCTGCCTACTCTTGGGTCTTTCCAAACGTGGTCATGAAACAAAAAGCGTGCACTTTCTGCCAGTTGAGAGGAACTTAAGCATCATCTGGTAAAGAAAACATGAGATTTTTGGCTTTTTGAGTTTAGCTGAGAAACTACAGAGATTTTTCCCAGACAGCTGAGTGGACAGTGGCAGAAAGAGGGATCATCCTTGGTGTAATTGGACAACAGATGTCACAGAACAGTTGCACAGGAGATTCAGTCAATGTGCGAGGATGGCACACAACAAAGGGGCATGGCACAACATGAAAGCTGGCCTCCCAGCAGGAGTAACCGGGAATGACAACAACAGTAAATTTCTTCAACACAGGACACAAGTAAGAGCTACCCTGCTGCTCCTCAATCCCTGAATCCCTACAGTGTGGAAGCAGGCCAATCAGCCTATCGAGTACACACTGAACCTCTGAAGAGCATCCCACCCAGACTCACCCCTACCCAGTAGCCCTGTGTTTCCCATGGCCAATCCACCCGAGCCTGCACATCTTTGGGCTGTGGGAGGAAACCGGAGCACCCGGAGGAAACCCACACAGATATGGGGAGAATGTGCAAATCCCACATGGTTGCCTAAGGGTGGAATCGAACCCAGGTACCTGGCGCTGTGAGGCAGCAGTGCTAACCGCTGAGCCACTGTGCTGCTCCTAAAATAGTAAAACGAGATTTTTTACATCTACCAGAAGCATTGCTTTAGCATCACATCAGAAAGAAAACATCACTAACTGCTCCAGAAATCTAGGCCGTGTGTTCAAACCCTTGGACAATCATAACTGTCTGACTCTGAATGAGGGAACCACAACTTCCACCTGTTCTTCCTATTTTTGTCATTTTCAATCGACCTCTTCCAAATGTTATTACACACCTCTGGAGCAGGTAGGACTTGGACTCAGGTCTCCCAGCTCAGAGATAGGGACACAACCACTGCGCCACAAAAACCCTTTTATTCTCATCCTTAAGCAAGCCCCTGCACAAAACCAAGGTAATTATACTAATGAGATGCCCAGAGAAATGTAGGTGTATTTTAAACATCTGTCCAATTATGCACTCCTTTCTAAAACATTTGTGATTGAACTGCATTTATATCAGGATCAGCAACTGAAAATAATTCTGTGAATATATTTAGAACAAGATAGTTTCAAAGAAACAAATAAGATAATTCTATAAAGTAATTATGTCAGGTGCAGCTTCAGGAATTTATTGGGAGAACCATTGAACAAATAGAATTGTCCTTATTGAAGTCCGTTGTAGAATACTGAAGCAAATTCCTGTAAAATCAGTTTCAATGAACTAGAGACTGTATCTGAATTGTTAATATACAAGTATTTAAGCATATGATTAGGATTAATTGGTTAATTAATTGACTGAGTAGATACAAATGGGGGAAAGGTTTGTCTGGTGTGTGGCAGGAGCTGTAAGACTGAGTAGTTAATAAACTCTGCCCATGTGGGCAGCTGTTTCTCATGGTCATATAATGCCCTCTACTTTTCTTCCCATCTTACAAGATCTCCCTCTTGTATGACTGGAGTCCCTTTTGTAAGTTTATAAGCTTTTCCTAGGATCGTGTTCACTGCCAAGTCCATTTTCAGAGTCTGTACTGCATTTTCTGCCTGCAAACAAATTAAAAACTAAGTTGGTAAAGAATGGTAAACAGAAAGAGTTAGCCAGTTGGAAAAGATTTTGTGCATACCAGGTTGGGGACAGGCAGCCTTATCCTACAGATACGTATGTACAAAGAAGTGCACTCTAATGAGATGTATAAGGTAAAAGCCAGACTAATGGCTCAGGGTTTCAAAGAGAAACTCTTAGTAAGAAGATACTAGACCCCACCATCTCTAGGTCCTGCCCATTGTATCTAAAGATCCTTGGTGTTGAGAATGGGTCTGTTCAGCCACCTGAAGGCCCATGGCAGAAAGTCATGACCCTGAGTAGACATCATCCTTGAATTCGGGGACAACCATAGAATATCTACAGGGTGGAAGCAGGCCATTCAGCCCAACAAGTTTACGCTGACCCTCTGAAGAGTCCCCCATTGCAGACCCAGCACCCCCCTACCCTATCCCTGTAACTCTGCATTTCCCATGGCTAATCCACCAAGCCTGCACATCCCTGGACACTATGGGACAATTTAGCATGGCCAATCCACCTAATCTGCACATCTTTGGACTGTGGGAGGAAACCGGAAGGAAACCCACACAGACACAGGGAGAACGTGCAAACTCCATGCAGACAGTCACCCGAGGGTGGAATCGAACCAGGGTCCCTGGCGCTGTGAGGCAGCAGAGCTAACCACTGAGCCACCGTGCTGCCTGATGTTGAATTATGAATTATGAATTATGACAGGTTGAGCAAGTTGGACCTATGTTTAGAAGAGTGATAATTGATCTTATTGAAAGGTATAAGATCCTGAGGGGACATGACAGTTCACAGTTTAAAAATGATGACCCACTTAAGACCGAGTTTTAGAGAATTGTTTTCACTCAGAGGATCATTAGTTTGTGGAAGGAAGTTCCACAGAAAGTAGTGACTCAATGAATATATTTAAAGTTGAGTTAAATGTTTGATCGGTAAGGATGCCAACAAAAGTGCAGTTATGAACAACTCGCACAGAGGTCCACTATGTATGTTTCAAGGGCTCTCCTTGAGAGTTCCTTTTTTGGTTTTCAGTGACTCCTTTTTCATTAATTCCTTTATGTACTCCCATTGTAACATTACCTTCTGGATTGAAGTAGACAGATGGGATTTTTGAGCTGTCATAGAAGCAGAATTAGAAGAACTTGTAAATATCCTCAATAATATCATCATTCCGTTAAACACAGAGCCACAATGCACGAGTGTTAATCTCCTAGGCACCACAGTATTTAAATGGGCACAAGACAACAGGCATAAGTTCGCAACAATTTTTAAAAATAATGACTGACACGCATTTCCACACAGAAAAAGCCATCACCCTGAATACATTTCTATGGACTGTGAGGTCACAATTAAAGAGATGCATGTAAACTCAGTCCCTAACACAGTTGCTGCACCTCAAGTATTGCATGATCTATATTTGCACATAAATGCAAATCTTAATGAATAAAACTGTTCAATGTTAATGTAGTGATTGGAACAAGTCCAGGTGGATCTCATTGACTGAGATCCTTGATTGGGGCTGTTAACCTGGGCCAGTCAGGGATCCCTGGCTGTCAGGTATAAACAGGAGATTTGGAGATTCTCCTCAGTCAAGGGACTGGCTCGCAGCAGGCTGATCAGAGCCCATGTACCATGCACGTGTAAATAAAGGGTGATTTGGTGATGGGACACCAGCTTCTGTGTAGTTAATTCAATTAAATAATCTAATTGACATAGAGTTAATTACAACGGCATCCATTGTATTTTTCTACTATATGAGCTTATGAGCTCCTGAACTTATGCAGCCTTAAGCTAGAAACTCCACATTCATAGAAGTTGCTGGAAAAGATCAGCAGGTCTGGCAGCATCTGTGGAGAAAAAGTCAGAGTTAACGTTTTGGGTCCGGTGACCCTTCCTCAGAACCAGACCTGAAACGTTAACTCTGACTTTTTCTCCACAGATGCTGACAGACCTGCTGAGCTTTTCCAGCAACTTTTGTTTTTGTTCCTGTTTTACAACATCCACAGTTCTTTTGGTTTTTGTTTAACTCCATATTCATCTTCATGTAAACCATCAGCTCAATGGATTTCCAGTTTTTCTGGCTCCCAGTGTGCCTAGCATTCCATAATTGAAAAGTTTAAAACTACTCTCTCACCTCATCTCCCCCCAACCCGTCTGGTGCAGACCCTTCACTTCTCTTTGCAGCCCATCTCCCCTTTTTGTAGATCCTCTTGCCTCTCTGCTGCCCTTTTCTCTCCTCTGCCTTACTTGCCCACCAGGACCCTGACCTCACTCTTCCAGAGTCCCGGCCTCATTAACCTCACTTTCTGTCCTGCTTTCTAGCCTCAATAATCTCTCTCAGAGCTGCCCACTCACCACCTCAGTGTATTCAAGAGGCGACTAGATATAGCACTTGGGGCGAATGGGATCAAAGGTTATAGGGAGAAAGCGGGATTAGGCTGTTGAGTTGGACGATCAGCCCATGATCACGAAGAATGGCGGAGCAGGCTCGGAGGGCCGAATAGCCTCCTCATGCTCCTATCTTCTATGTTTCTCCAATCAGAGCTGATTCTTTCATGATCTTTGCCCACAGTGTACACATCAGCAACAAATATGGGTGAAATGGCCCGTGATTGTTGATTCTCATTAGTCCTATCCATTCCACTCACCAGGTGGGGGACTTCTCTTTGTTTGCGCCAAATTTAAATTTCCCCAGATATTTTGGGGTCTTTTGAAGTGAATTTACCTGCTGCCCCCATGTATTCAGAATGTTGGACTTCCATTTATATAACGTTCTCCCTGACCCTAAGGCATTTCAAAGTACTTTACTGCCAATGGAGTAGCTTACTGATGTAGAGTCACTATATAGCAGCCAATTTATACATAGCAAGCTCACACAAACAGAAATGTAATATTGATAACTAGACTTTTGCTGGCCTGATGTTGAGTGGGGAGGTGATGGCCTAGCGGTATTTTTGCTGTTAATCCAGAAACCCAGATAATGTTCTGGGGACCCAGGTTCAAATCCTGCCATAGCAGATGGTGGGGAATTTGAATTCAATAAATATCTGGAATTAAGAATCTAATGAAGAGCAGGAATTTATTGGCAATTGTCAGGAAAAACCCATCTGGTTCACTAATGCCCTTTAGGGAAGGAAACTGCCATCTTTACCAGGTCTGGCCTACATGTGACTCCAGACCCACAGTAATGTGTTGACTCTGTACTACCCTCTGGGCAATTAGGGATGGGCAATAAATGCTGCCTGGCCAGCGATGCCATCATCCTGTGAATGAATAAAAAATAAATAAATATTGGTCAGGAAACCAGAGACAATGCCTCAGCTTTTCTGTGAAATTGTGCCATGGGATCTTTAACATCAATCTGAGAGGGGAGATAGGGCTTTGGTTTAAAGATTCCCCTGAAAGAAGGCACTGCCAACAGTGCAGTGCTCCCTCAGTATTGCTGTGGAGTGTCAGCATTGATTCTTGTGCATCAGTGGACAGAAAAGATCCCAGGGCATTATTCATTGAAGGTTCACCACAACTTGGCCAATATTTATCCCTAAATCGATGTCTGAAATAGAATCCCTGGCCATTAACATATTGCCGCAGAATGCTATACACAAATTAGTTGTCTCATTTCATCCAAAGTGTCAATGTCAATGCTTCATTGGCTGCAATACATTAAGGAAAATTCTGCCATTGTAGTAATACTTTGGAAAAACAAAATATTTGCCATTTAAAAAGAAATAGGTGGAAAGGCAGGTTGCAAGAGGGGTTCATTTAGTTTCCATAGAGACTGAAAACGAGAAGTGCTGGAAATCACAGTAGGTCAGACAGCATCTTTGGAGAGAGAGCAAGCTAATGTTCTGAGTCTAGATACTCTTCATCAGAGCTCTGATTGACGACTGACCTGCTGTAATTTCCAGTATTTTTTGCTTTCAGTATAGATTCCAGCATCTGCAGTAATTTTCTCCTAGTTTACAGAGAGATATTGATAGGTTCAGTAAGTGGGCAAGAATTTGGCGAATTAAGTATAATGTAAGAGAATGTGTTCATTTTGGAAGGGAGAGCAAAAGAACAGAATATTATTCAAATGGAAAAGAACTGCAGAACGCTGCAACACAAAGGGACTTGGAGGAACTTGTGCACAAAACACAGAAAGCTTGTACTCAGGTGCAGCAGGTAATCAGGAAGGCTAATGGAATGTTGGTCCTTATTTCAAGGGAGTTGGAGTCTAAGAGTGGGGAAGGCTTACTGCAACTGTACAAGGTGCTGGGGAGACCACAGCTGGAGCACTGTGAGCAGTTTTGGTTCCCCTTATTTAAGGAAAGATATTGTTTCATTGGATGCAGTTCAGAGAAGGTTCATTAGGATGATCCCTGGTCTGGAGTGATTGTGTTATGAGCAAAGGCTAAACAAGTTGGGACTATACTCATTAGATTTTAGAAGAATGAGATGATTTCATTGAAACATATAGGATTCTTAACAGGATTGACAGGGTAAATGTTGAGACGATGCTTCCCCTCATGGGAGAGTCTAGGGTCGGACGGCATAGTTTCAGAATAAAGGGGCACCAATTGAAGACTGAGGTGAGGAGGAATTTCCGCTGTCAGAGGGTTGAATGTCTTTGGAACTTCTTGTCTTACAGCATTGTGGGGGCAGAGTCCTTGTGTATATTTAAGGCTGAGAAAGATTCTTGATCAGTCGGAGAATCGAGAAAACGCATGAACGTGGATGGGAAGAATCAGCCACCATCTTAATGAAGGGTGGGGCAGGCTCGAAGGGCCTATTCCTGCTCCTATTTCTTATGGTTTTTAGACAAAGTAATTTTCTGGGCATTTTGAAAGTTAACTCCTTATGCCTAATACTTTTAGTATTTTCTTAAATGTTACTTTGTACTTCTGAATATATTCGAAACATTTTTTGCTTTTTAATATATGGGTGAGAAAAATAATCACAAAGAGGAGTAATAGAATATTTACTGTAGTCGGGGCACATAGTGGCTAAAGGGATATGCAACAAATGCAAAAATATTAGTGATTTATTTTAGAACATGTTTCTGTCTGAACAGATGTTATGCCGTTCTCCTTTTGCACAAGTGATTTAATCAGCTCAATGAGGCACTGTGCAAGTAGAGCTGGAATTTTTCCTTCCCTGTGTCAGGTTTCTGATAAAAGACGAGCCTTGTTCAATGTCATACTTAATGAGACAGTTTGAAGCTCAGACACAGTTAGATCATTGTGCAACAGGACTGCCAGGCGCATAGTTCTGTTGTGTGACTTTTAGTTTGATGTTTTTTACTCATTGTCACGGTTCTATAGATAGATTTTTGTTAAGCAAGGGTATTGAGGGTTACAGAGCCAAAACAGGTAGATGCAATTAAGACATAAATCAGCCATGGTTCACTTGAATGGTGGAGCAGGTTCAAGGAGATGAAGTTCCTCCTCCTACTGTCCCCAGGTTGCTGTAACAGAAATTGTTTTCGAGCATCATGCAACAGAGAGTCTATCCGACTTGCCCCGGCTCGAGTCAATTAATAAGCCCAAACCCCACACATTCCTGCCCCCATAGCCCTGCAATTACTATTTTTCCTCCACTAGCATGTCTTCAATTCCCCTTTGAAAATGAGTTTTGGATCTGCATCCACCATAGAGTCATAGAGTTGTACAGCACGGAAACAGACCCTTCAGTCCAATTCGTCCATGTTGACCACATATCCTAGATTAATCTCGTCCCATTTGCCAGCATTCGGCCCATATCCCTCTAAACCCTTCCTATTCATGTACCCATCCAGATGCCTTTTAAATGTAGTAATTGTACCAGCCTCCACTGCTTCCTCTGGCAGCTCATTCCATACACACACCACCGTCTGTGTGAAAAAGTTGCCCCTTTGGTCCCTTTTATAGCTTTCCCCTCTCACCTTAAACCTACGCCCTCTAGTTTTCACTCTCCCACCCTGGGGAAAATACTTTATCTATTTATCCTATCCGTGCCCCTCATGATTTTTTAAACCTCCACAAGGTCACCCCTCAGCCTCCGATGCTCCAGGGAAAATAGCCTCAGCCTATTTAGCATCTCCCTTTAGCTCAAACCCTCCAACCCTGGCAATATCCTTGTAAATCTTTTCTGAACCCTTTCAAGTTTCACAACATCTTTACATCTTTCCCATAGCAGTCAGACCGAATTGAACACAGTATTCCAAAAGTGGCCTAACCAGATACCTGCACAGCCGCAACATGACCTCCCAACTCCTATTCTCAATCCACTGACCAATAAAGGCAAGTGTACCAAACACTTTTTTCACTACCCTGTCTACCTGCAACTCTGCTTTCAAGGGACTATGAACCTGCACCCCAAGGTCTCTTTGTTCGGCAGCGCTCCCTCGGACCTTACCATTATGCATATAAGTCCTGCTCTGATTTGCCCTCTCAGAATGTAGCACTTTCCATTTATCTAAATTCAACTCCATCTGCTATTCCTCGGCCCATTGGCCCATCAGATCAAGGTCCCGTTGTGCTCTGAGATAACCTTCCTCGTTGTTTATTATGAATTTTGGTGTCATCTGCAAATTTACTACCCATCCCTCCTATATTCACATCCAAAACATTTATATAAATGACAAAAGCTTGTCACAGCTTGGCATATTCTGGATTGGAGCGACTCGCTAAATGGAAGAGAAATTCTTGTGTGTTATGCTCAGACTTCTTGCCGGGTTTCTTGCATGTATGTGGAATCACAGAATCCCTGCAGTGTGGAAAGAGGCTACTCGGCCCATTGAGTCTGCACCAACCCTCTGAACAGCATCCTGCCCAAACCCAGCCACCCACCCTATCCAGGTAACCCCACATTTCCCATGGCTAATCCAACTAGTCTGCACATCCCTGGACACTATGGACAACTTAGTATGGCCAATCCATCTAACCTGCACATTTTGGACTCTGGTTAATGTCCTCTGGTTAACACCTTTCCTGCAGTTTCCCCTCATCGGAACAAGTAAAAGCTGTGGAAATCTGGACTCTTGGTCGGCAAGAATATTGGACGTTATGAAATTGAGGCATGTAGATTTCACTAGGTGCCAGATCAGCCATGAAGAACATAATAGGCTTAAGGGTTTTGAGGACCTCTTCCTGTTCCCCAAACCACTCCTATTCTAATATTTCTTGCTTCCTTTAATTCTCTCTATTGATATACTTTACACAAAACAACCTTCTTCAGATAGGAGGGAAGTTTCAGGAATCATGGAGATCAGCTTCCTTCACAGCTAAGGGTTGGCAGAAGTCGGTTGAAGTGTCTAAATATGTGTCTCTTCCTGCTGTCCTTCCCTTGAGCTTAACAGCCCAGCGCACTCTGGATCATAACAATTTGCTAAATTGAAAAGAAATTCTGATGCATTGCGCTCAGAACTTCTAATGGTTATGTTGAACATGTGTCCTCTGGTTATCATCCTTCCTGCAGTTTCCTCTCGTCCAAACAAGTGATAGTTGTGGACATCTGGATTCCAGTGAAATAGTTTGCTACAATATCTACTTGTCTTAGGCAGCCATGGGGTGTGAATTGGCAGCCTCTAATGTATGGGACGTGGTGGATCATAGAATCCCTCCAGTGTGGAAACAGGCCATTTGGCCTATCGAGTTTAAACCAACTCTCCAAAGAGCATCCCACCCACCTGCTCTATCCCTGCATTTCCCAAGGCTAATCCACCTAATCTGCACAACTTTGGACTGTGGAAGAAAACTAGACCAAATCCATGCAGACACGGGGAGAATGTGCAGACTCCACACAGACAGTTGCCCAAGGCTGGAATCGAACGTGGGCCCCTGGCGCTGTGAGGCAGCAGTGCTAACCACTGAGCCACCCACCATGTCACCTGTTAATAGGGTCTTCCCTAATTCGTCCTTCTTTACATTTGTCACAAACTGGAAGTTCATATATTCTAACATTCCCACAATGTCCTTCAGTTCTTTCATGTCAGTATCCTTATTTTCAGTTTATTTAGGAAGGATGTTCCCAATGTCTGGGAAGTCCAGAACCAGGGTTCATAGTCTAAGGATACAGGGTAGGCCCTTTATGACTGAGTTGAGGAGAAATGTCTTCACTCAGAGAGTGGTGAGTCTGTGGAATTTTCTACCACGCAGAATGGATGGAGACAAAACATTGAACGTTTTCAAGAAGGACTTAGCTTTGTTCTTAGGGCTAAAGGGATCAAAGGATATGGGACAGGGGATCTGAGTTGGATGATCAGCCATGATCCTATTGAATGGCAAAGCAGGTTTGAAGGCCTGAATGGCCTATTCCTGCTCCTATTATCTATGCTGTGATTTGCCTGTCTAGCATAACACAGATACATGGACAAAATGTAGCATGACATGAATGTGTTCTCCCAATCGACAAACTGGTATTACTGTTTGCATAAAGTGACAGGATTTGAGTGTGACTTTAATTGTTGCTGTTTAGCATTTCCTTTTCATGCTCCTGCAAATGTGTTAATTTTTATTTAAGATAATAAATGGAATCAGTCTGATTTAAAAGCCTCTCTGCTCAATGTTCAGACTGGGCATTAATCCTGTTGCCTAGCTGACAAGTGCATGTTCCAGAACAGTGGTCAGCAACCAACTGGCCACAATGCTGAAGATTAGCCTCCAGCCAACAGCAAGTGCAGGCAACTCTGTGGACCGTGAACCTGTCACATCCCACCGCTCTCTGTGGTGCCTGAGTCCAGCCCGCCCTCAAAGCCAACTACCTTCTGCCTTTGCCCGAAGCCAAGAAGATTTATACCCAGTGTTTGACCTACATGGGTTAGCATCTATATCTGTGAAAGTCCGGATCTTATTGTTGGATTGGAAAGATCAATGACAACATGGATAAAACATGACAAGGAAAAGAACTAAAAGAATTGCTGATGCTAAAGATCTGCAACAAAAGCAGAAATTGCTGGAGAAACTCAGCAAGTCTGGCAGCATCGGTAAAGAGAGAGAAACCAAGTTAGACTTTCGGTCCAGTGACCCTTCTTCGGAACGAGTCTTCGGATAAGTTCTGAAGAAGGCTCACTGGAACAAAACATTAACTCTGCTGAGTTTTACAAGAATAAGAACTAAACTGATCATTTCCAAGCCAGTGATCGGCTTTCTCATGCAGAATGGATGCTCGGAGTCCAAAATGACTCTCTTTAGTGTTCCGAAGATTGTATCAAACTTAAAAGGTTAAAAGATTAACTTCATAAAGATTTCTGAAGAAGGGTCCAGACCTGAAACGTCAACTTTCCTGCCCCTTTGCTGCTGCCTGGCCTTCTGTGTTCCTCCAGCTCCACATTGTGCTACCTCTGACTCCAACATCGGCAGTTCTTACTATCTCAAAGTTAACTCTGTTTCTCTTTCCACAGATGCTGCCAGAGTTGTTGAGTTTCTCAAGTACTTTCTGCATTTGCTTCAGAATTCCTATATCTGCTTTTATTCACAAACATTTTGTCTCCTTCAAAATGTTTCTGAACTTCGTTTCAATTTCAGATTTCAAGTTTTCATGGTATTTTATTTTTATTTATGTATTTCATGCAGACTGATCTCTGTATATGTAGCAATACCTTAAAACTAAACAGTGTGTGTCTTTAGCACATCAATGTGCCATTATCTCACAAACCCTACTTATTTCTGGGACTCGGTAGGTCTGCATATATCTGGAAGCAGATACGGGTTTCTGCAATTCTCACGCTACCCAATGTTTGTGGAAAATGCAGTAGGGTTAATGTGCAATACTCTGGAATTCTTAATCCAATACTCGCACTATTTGATTGGCACCACATCCACAAGCATCCACTCCTTCCACAGCTAATACTCAGTAGCAGCAAGTGTGCACTATTTACAAGTTGCACTGCAGAATGCCATCAAAGATCCTCAGACAGCACCTTCTAAACACATGACCACTTCCATCTAGAAGGCCTAGGGCAGCAGATACATGGGAACACCACCCCCTGCAAGTTCCCCTCCAACCCACTCGCCATCCTGACTTGGAAATACATCACCGTTCCTTCACTGTTGCTATCCTGGAATTCCCTCCCTAATGGCATTGTGGGTCAACCCACAGCAGGTGGGCTGCAGCGGTTCAAGAAGGCAGCTCACCACCACCTTCTCAAGGGCAACTAGGGATGGGCAATGAATGCTGACCAGCCAACGACGCCCACATCCCACAAAATATTAAAAAATAAATCCATGACTCTTCTGCCCATGTACTAACATACCTTGTTCTCCCATTACTCCTGTGCTCACCGACCTGTTAAGCAACACCACAATTTTAACATTCTTATCCTTCATGATTATCTTCCATTCTACCTACAATGCAGGGCAATGCTAAGGAACTGGAAGATTGCTCTTGTTCAGTAAAAGGTTGAAGCCCAACAAGTATAAGCCTTTAACGTTCTCACTCTGCATTCCAGAAGATCCATTCTTTTCCATAGTCTAGATAGAATTGAAGATTACACCCATGGCTCTGTTTGCTCCTGCATTGGACAGTACATGTGATACAATTTGGAAGTTTTCTCTTCTGACAATTTTGAGAATCCTGGTCACCAACCAGAATTTTACACTCTGCATTTAAGTGATGCTAGTGAAATGTTTAAAGTATATCAGGTCTGAGGACTCTCTGTGAGATCAATCTCTTATCATAAATCAGCAGGACATCTATTACAGTGAGATGTCTTCTTTGCCTCAGAATAGGATTGTTGTGACTCTGGTGGGTAGTGGATTTCAAGACCCAGTATTCCATAAATCATCTCAAATATGCAATATGACCACTTTAATCACTCATCTGGTTACTACCTTTATCTAAGATAAAAGGAACTCACACCAGGTTCTATCACCGAACAAGAGAAGAAAAAATATGTGATAACAAATACAGTTTCAAAATTTGTTATAGTTTCAAAAATTGTTTAATTAATAATATGCAAACAAACTATAACTGCTTTAAATACACCACACACACTCACACTCACACACACTCACACTCACACTCACACTCACACTCACACTCACACTCACACTCACGCTCACACTCACACTCACACACACAGATACTCGTTCAGAAATAGAACAGACAAGACAGATAAGACAAACAGTTCTACAGGAATATTATGGGTAGAAAACAGGCAAAAATCAACAAGGTCTGTGGATCAAAAGACCAAAGCATGAGGAGAAATGAGGTGACTTTTTTATTTTGAATTTTCTTGTCAATTTTCATGATCCTCAATTTGTTGGTTGGTCAGTTGGACTTAGGACTTGGCTTAAATTACAAGTTCTTTTTTCTCTTGGCAAAGTCTTTCAGTTTTATTTTGTTTCCACTCACAGGGGTAGAAAAAGTGATTTGGCATCCTTGCGAATTTTTGATAGCCTGTGAGCCCAACTGCTCTTTCTGCTCTCAGTTCGATGATAAACTGCCACTTAAAACCAATTGGAAAACTGTTGCTAGACAATTTTTTTTCCTCAAACACAGAGTCGCCTGGTGCCAGCTAATCTCACAAAAGTATCAAATCCAGCTTCATCTGAAAACTACATGCTCCCATGTAACCAGTGGGTAAGCATCACATAGTACCACTTCCTCTTCTTTTTCTTTCCTTTATTCATTCATGGGATGAGGACGTTGCTGGCTAGTCAGTATTTATCACCCATCCCTAATTGCTCAGAGGGCAGTTAAGAGTCAACCACATTGCTGTGGGTCTGGAGTCATGTGTAGGCCAGACCAGGTAAAGGATTACAGTTTCCTTCACTAAAGGACGTTAGTGAACCAGATGGGTTTTTTCCTGACAATCGACTCACAGTCATCATTAGATTCTTAATGCCATATATGCCGTGGCGGGATTTGAACCCGGGTCCCCAGAGCGTTAACTGGCTCTCTGGATTAACAGTTGAGCGATAATACCTTCACCTCCCACTTTGAGTTATAATCAACTAATTTTTTCCCTGTAATACAGCTATCCAAACATCCATTTGCCAGGGATATACCTCCAAATAAAACATATGTAGGCATTACAGGCCTCCTCCATCCTTGAAGGAGATGAAATGCTATTTTTGACTGGATTTCACCACAAGGTAAATATGACATGTGTGCAATAAAATACAGAACAAGTCACATTAATTCACCCTCACTCTTTCTTTATGCAGCATTGGTACAATTTCTAATTGTCTCTCCTTCTCAAATTTTCAAACTATTCCAGCATTATTACATTTTTGATAAAGTGTCAGCCATTACTTATCCTTTCCAGCAATATGAACACTTCGTATTCATAAAGTTGAATTGACAAGCTTGATCAAAATGATCTCAAATTTTGAGTTTCTCTATAAAGCCTAAGGGATTATGATAAGTGCATGTTAATATTTTTGTTATGATCGTATTGCACACAAATGTAAAAATGTTTAAGATCCCTGAGGCAGATCTGTATTCTAACCTCCACTTGCCTGGTCAAATGAATGACCTTTGATAATGTCAAGCCCTCCCTTGACTGCAAAACACTCAGATAATATTTCACCTAAGACATCCATCATGACTTGGCCTTGGATTAACTGTTCCTTTAGATTTGAATTTTCACAATGTTCCACCAACTGCAATAAACAATAAATATGAGCATCGACACTCTCTCCCAGCCACATGCTGTGCTATTAAACCTTGTCCGCTCAACATTAGTGCTTTTTATCCTGACACTGAAGTCAGCTTCAAATCCTTTAATTGCTTTATCGCATGTAGCTGTTTCCTCATCGATCCTTTCACTGACTAGAACACCACTTGACCAAGGTTTCCTTGCACACAGAAGGCAACTGAGCTGCTCCTCAGACCCAGTGTGCTCCAATACCTCGTGAATCTGCAGCGCCAATTCACTAATTGTTCACCTTGGTACACACTTGCTAATGATGTCTCTGTTCCTTTCCCTGTTTCTTCGCCCTTTCCATGTGAGCTGATCTTCTCTCCTGTTAGCTGTTCACCCGCTGTTGCCATCTACTGTTCTGTTATTGAAGATAGAATCATAGATGGTGGAATTTGGATTCAATAAACACCTGAAATTAAGAGTCTATAAGTGTGAGGCTGGAAAAACACAGCAGGCCAGACAGCATCCGAGGAACAGGTAAATCCATGTTTCAGACTTACCTGCTTCCTCAGATGCTGCCTGACCTGCTGTGATTTTCCAGCCTCTCATCTATAGACTCTGGCTTCCAGTGTCTGCTGTCCTCATTGCCTCCAAGATCTGGAATTAACAATCTAATGATGATTGTGTAACTGTTGACTGTCAGCAAAATTCCATCTGGTTCATTGATCCTCTTTAGGGAAGGAAACTGCCATCCTTACCTGGTCTGGCCTACATGTGACTCCAGGCCCACAGCAATGTGGTTGAATCTTAACTACCTCTGGGCAATTAGGGTAATAAATGGTGGCCTAACCAGCGATACCCACATCCCATAGATTAATACAAGTTTAAAAGAGAGACTGAGTAGACTCGGATTATACTCATTGGAATTCAGAAGAATGAGGGGAGATCTTATAGAAACGTTGTTTCCGCTGGCAGGTGAAACTAGGACCAGAGGGCATCGCCTCAAAATAAAAGGAAGCAGCTGTAGGACTGAGGTGAGGAGGAACTTCTTCACCCAAAGGGTTGTGAATCTGTGGAATTCCCTGCCCAGTGAAGCCGTTGAAGCTACCTCTCTGAATGTGTTTAAGGCAAGGCTAGATAAACTTTCCAACAGTAAAGGAATTAAGGGTTATGGTGAGTGGGCGGGTAAGTGGAGCTGAGTCTCAAAAAGATCATCCATGATCTTATTAATTGGCGGGGCAGGCTCGAGGGGCCAGATGGCCTACTCCTGCTCCTAGTTCTTATGTTCTTATGTAAATAAAAGATAATGTTTGCCAACAACTAAAAATCTCACACTCCTGGACCCAACCATAACAATTATGGGCAGCATAGTGGCTCAGTGGTTAGCACTGCTGCCTCACAACATCAGGGACTGGGGTTTGATTCCTCCCTTGGTTGATTGGCCGTGTGGAGTTTGTGCATTCTCCCCGTGTCTGCATGGGTTTCCATCAGGTGCTCTGGTTTCCTCCCACAGTCCAAAGCTTAGGTGGATTGGCCACGCTAAATTGCCCATAGTGTCCAGGGGATGTGCAGGCTGGGTGGATATGCCACATGGGATAGGGTAAAGGGGTGAGTCTGGGTGGGATGCTCTTTGGAGGGTTGGTGTGGACTTGATGGGCTGAGTGGCCTGCTTCCTCATTGTAGGGATTCTATGACTGTAAAGGCACTACAAAATATTACATTTTTCTTGTTGCTGAGTGAGTCACAGATTCTGTCTGTTTGACTAGTAAAAACTGCCCTATTATTTATTCCAGCATGAAATGTGAGCAATGCTGGCAAGGGAATATCAGTTCCTAATTATTCCTGAGAAGGCAGTAGTGAGTCATTGTCTTGAATAGCCACAGTCCACGTGCTGCTATAGGTATACCTACAGTGCTGTTAGGAAGGAAGTTGCAGGATTTTGATCCAGCGATCGTGAAGGAATGATGATTTGGTTCCAATTTGGGAAGATGTATGGCTTGTAGGGAGATTTGCAGCTGATGGTATTCCCATCCATCCACTCCCTTTGCTTTTCTGTTTGGTTAAGGTCATGGGTTTTGAAGGTGCTTTTGAAGGATCCCTGGGTGACTTGCTACAGGACTTCTTGTAGATGTTTGGTATGGTGGCTCAGTGGTTAGCACTGCTGCCTCACAGTGCCAGGGATCCGCGTTCAATTCCAGCCTCGGGCGACTGGCTGTGTGGAGTTTCCTCCGGGTGCTCTGGTTTCCTCCCACAGTCCAAAGATGTGCAGGGTAGGTGGATTGGCCATGCTAAGTTGCCCAGGGATGTGTAGGTTAGGTGAGTTAGATATGGGAAATGCAGGGGTAGGGGAATGGGTCTGGTTGGGACGGTCTCCAGAGGGGTGGTGTGGACTTGTTGGGCCAAATGGCCTGTTTCCACACTGTGGGGATTCTATGATTATTTGAGTTGGTACCCAGTGCTGCCACTGTGGGATTAGGGTTGTGAATGGATTGCCAATCAGGCAGGTTTGTCCTGGATTGGATTGAATTTCTTTGGTATTGTTGCAAATGTACACATTCAGGCAAGTGGAGGAGATTGCATCATGCCTTGTAGATGGTAGCTAGGCTCTGGGGAACTGAGTGACTCATTGACCCAAGCTATGACCTGCTATTGTATCCATAGTGTTTATGTGGCAAATCTAGTTAGGTTTCTAGTCAACTGCAAACCCCAGGATGAAGATAGTAGGGGATTCAGTGATAGTAATGCCATTAAACGTCAAAGAGAGATGTGTAGATTTTCTCTCTTGTTGAAGATGGTCATTACCTGGCACTTGTGTTGCAAGAACGTTGCTTGCCACTTATCAGATCAAATCTGATTGCTGTCCACACCTTTCTCCATGTGGACACAGCCTGCTTCTTGTCCTTATGGTGAAGGGAAGGTAATTGCTGAAGCTGAAGATGGTTGGGCCCAGGATACCACCCAGAGGAACTCCTGAAGCTAAGCTGCTGTTTAAGACAAATGTTATAAGAGTCAAATTCTGGGGAGCAAATGGGAGAGTCACTGATTTGACATGAGCATCCTCCGTGGAGCTGCTTCTACCAGTATCACAGCCTGGTTCCTGAAGAACCGACTCCAATGGATTGTCCGTTGCATGAGGATGCCTTCAAACTGCCTCCCTCAGCAGTCTCTCTTCTCCCAGCTCCCCATGGGCTCAAAGGGTAGCCAAATGAAAAGAGGTACTGTCACCCCTGACCAGAAGGAGAGAGCTGCTGACTGCTATGGCATTGTATCTCTTGATCCATCAAGGTGCAAGTGTTGGAGATTGAAAGCTGAGCTGTCTTAGTGTTTCAGGTTTAGCATTCCTTGTGTAGCCTGATTCCTCATTTCACTGTGTTAGTCACTAGCCGCCCACAAATGGAAACAAAAATCTTGTCTTTTGGACTATAATAGGGCCACTCTATCTGGTATGAGGGCAGTATTTGGGAAAATAAGAAGATTTTGTTCTCGGAAGGAATGAAGATTAACCTTCAAATGGAGGTGGGCAAGAAGGCAATGGTCATCCTGGTATCAGAGGAGCTGCCCGTGGTCATTGGTCAGGAGGGTTTAGACAAATGATTGACACATTGCCAGCTCCTAAAATAAAGTTTATCAACAGGGGTGGGTAGGGAAAGAGGGAGAGAGAGAGGATCCAAGGAAACGAGCCACCACCTTCTTGGAGAAGATCAGGAATTCCTCTACATCAGCCCAAGGGAAGGGCAAAGACTGTTATCATCAAAAACTGTTACCAAAGACTGCACAGTGTCAGGGAAGAGCACTCCCCCCACTTCAAAACCACAACCTCCCCTTCTCCATTCTACAGGGCAGCTACAGGGTCAGTGAAATATTCTCAACCGTCATGGTCATACACTCTCTTTGTCTAATTAACCAATGGATCATGTCTAAACGGCTGCTTTTTAACAAACTCAAATAACTATCAGAAGATTGCTACAAATTGTTGACTGCCTCCATGAGGTTGCTGTGACCATGGATACCTCCCAAAATCAGCACAAGCTGAATGATCTCACTGTGAGGTGGGATGGTGGTAACAGAGGGAGGAGAGGGATGCCAAAGCTGAAAATTCCATTTCCCCAAGCAACAATGTATCTCCACCAGGGAGAAACTTGTGCATTCAAAATTTGGCTTCTCTGAAGACTGGAACATAGGAGGTTGAGGGGTGATGTTGTAGAGGTTTATAAAATCAAGAGGGGGCATAGGTAAGTTGAATGACAAGGATCTTTTCCCAGGGTGGAGGAGTTCAAGACAAGGGGCATAATTTCAAGGTGGGAGGAGCAAGATTTAAAAAAGACATGAGGGGCAATTTTTTTACACAAAGTAATTTGTGTATGGAATGAACTGCCAGAGAAAGTGGTAGATGCAGGTACAGTTACAACATTTAAAAGAGAAAAGTACATGAATAGGAAAGGTTTGAAGGGATATGGGTAAAGCGCAGGCAGGTGGGACTAGTTTAGTTTGGGGACATGGTCAGTGTGGACTGGTTGGACTAAAGAGTCTGCTTCCATGCTGTATGACTCTATGACAGACATAACCCTTGATTCTGGGGGACTGCTGATAATGATGGCCGATAAGGATTATTTGCCCGTGCCAAATGTTTGTAATGGCAATGATTAGTTAGATTTTGCATTGTCATCCTAAAATAACATGTATCATCGGCTTAACTCAGAATGATATTAACATGAACTCTTCAATATCATTAAGCGCTCTTGTCTGAATGTGGCTATACAAAGAAAAACACTTATTAGTTTAACAAAAACAGAAATTGCTGGAAAATTTCAGCAGGTCTGGCAGCATCTGTGGAGAGAGAAGTGGAGTTAATATTTCAGGTCCAGTGACCCATCCTCAGAACATATTAGTTTAATATCTTCTTAATTTTTTGGAGTCATTGAGTTTTACTTTCTCTGAAGTCTTTATGCTCGTAATGGAGTTCTTCTTTCTCCTTGCTTCTCAATTATTGAAACGTTTCCAATCTTTGCGTGTCTTGTGACACTTTGCTTAATTTATATCTACTAACTTTCTGCAGTGTGCTGTGTGGATCTGCAGAAGGAGAACATGCACGGATGATAGATGGGGTCTCTATCCCTCGGGAACAGAACACTTTCTGGAACAGTATCCCTGAGGAATTGTATTTTATATTTTCTGTTGGATGCGAATGGAATTTTGGCTTTTATTGTTAAAGGAATAGAGTATAAAAGCAGGGAAGTGTTGTAATTGCACAACCCATTGGTTAGACAGCATCTGGAGTACTGTGCATAGTTTTGGTCCCTTTACTTATGGAAGGATGTAATTATATTGGAGGCAGTTCAAATTTTAATTCCAGAGATGAAAGGCTTGTCTTATGACCTCTGGTTCCGAGATCACTAATGCACAGAGACCTTGAAGGTGCATGCAGAGGAAAACTTACAGGGAATTGTATTCATGAACACACTTTGTTCTTCTTTGTTATTCATATCTTTTGTCATCCAGGGAGATCTGCTTTTACTTTCCCTCCCATTTGGAGGCTTTTTTGAAGGTAGCCCATTGTTCAGCCGTTTTGACTTCAACATACTTTGCCCGGATTGAAATTGGCTTTTCCCTGGTTCTCATCTCTGCATTGTCTTTCTTCCATCACCAACCTGAACCTTATAATGGTCACTATTCGTTAGGTGTTCCCCAACCGATTTAGTTTTAGTCTACCTAGCCCAGCTCACTCTCCTGAGCCAGGTTTAGCAATGCCTTCTGCAATGGTCCAGACCTGAACCAACCCCACCCCCACCCCCACCAGAAGTATTGTAAAGATATACCCTGGACCCAGACTTGTATTTTTATTTAAAGACCAGTGTAAGGTGCTGTGTTCCAGATGTGATTTGATTGGTCCACCACTAGGCTTTAATCAAAACGCACTTTATTCTTACAACACAGTTAAAATGTAAAAAAATAAAGAATTGGCATAACTTTACCCTATTGAAATACCTAACGAGACAATGCATTATTTCACTAATCACTAACTGTTCCAATATAGGCAGCATCCCATAAACACACCCTTTGGCAAAAATGCAATTCAGCCACATGGTTACGATTCTCACATGCTGTCTCTCTCTAGTCCAGAAGTCAGAAACAATCTGCCCCTTTTAAGAGGAAGCCTCTCTGTCTAAGACTTCATTCCAGCAGCGGAGAACTCAAGCTGTTAGATCAGCAGCCAGGAGCAGAAACCTTCTTCTAACTAAAACCAAAAGCCTTCCAGTGTCTGTGTGAGCCCTGGCCCTGCTCACTCGTGATTTTTTTTTATCATGTTTGGAAAAAAGCACACCCGGGGATAACTTCAAACTGTATTTCAACTGCCTATCTGAAGCAGACATCCCAACCTCTGCAAACACTCGTCTGCTAGACAAACAGCACAGAACTCTTATAGACACTATACCAAATGCATCTTTCTTATTGGATTGGAAGCATACTGCTGCTAAAATTCTCCTGAACACACTGTTAGAGAATTTTATCTCTCACTAGCATTTAAACTACATGGCAGTCCATTTTCAGATAATTAAATTCTCCCAGTATAACTACTCTATCCCCATAATTTACTTGCAAATCTGTTCCTCTACAGTTTTCTACTGATAGGGGTATATAATAATTTTAAGAATATCTATAGATTACACAGCAATCTGATTGCAACTATTTTTTGTCTTCGATTCCTTTAGGCAGTGTGGTAATACTGTCCTCAATCAATGCAAGCTACTCTCTCTCTTGTACAGAAAAGTAGAGAATTGTTGGCGAGCCTTTACACATCTCTCAGCTCAGAAGCACATGTGAAGTGATGCTGTGTGGGCACTTGTGATGCAGCTGTAGTATCCCTACCTCTGACCCAGGAGGCCCAGGTTCAAATTGCATCTGCTCCAGATATCAAGGAGTACTGCAGGAGAATCAGGATGCCAGACAGTTGGATAACATGTTAATGAAAATAGGAATGGGGTGGGCTGGGTATGGAGCCTAGCCCTTCATTCAATATAATCACAGCTAATTGAACCATGCCTTGTGGTGGTGTCAGAGGTAATGTCGCTGAACTAGTCATTAATGATCTTGTGGAGGCATGGGTTCATATCAGACTGTACAGCTGATGGAATACAATTAATATAGAAACCTGGAATTGAAAGCTAGTCTCAGTGAAGCTATCATTGATCATTGTAAACACCCAGAGGAAGAGCTGTTGGAGATGAGTGGAGGCTAAGAATGCCTAGTCATTATGGGTAATTCGGTGAGGAAAAGTAAATATTTACAATGCGATAGGAAAATCAGTCATGTTGACTTGATTGCAACTTAATCTTCATGATGAAAACTTGCAACAGTCCTCCTTTGCCGTAAATATCTTTTATTTCTGACAGGGCTCTCATAGCTGTTTCTGGAGGTTGTGAACATCAATTTTGTTGAAGAAATGAACGCTTTTGTTCATTTTTTGTTCACAAGCTTTTGGAGTGCTGCTTTACCACTTCACCTGACTCAGCTGCTTCACCTGAACAAAGGAGCAATGCTCCAAGAGCTTGTGATTTCAAATAAACTTGTTGGACTATAACCTGGTGTCGTGTGACTTCTGTTCTTGACTTGAAAGTGTGATCAATTCCTTGGAATGTCTCCAAAACAGTTAGTCCCTGCCATAGCTTAATGCCAACTATGCCCAGGGTGGCACGGTGGCTCAGTGGTTAGCGTTGCTGCCTCACAGCACCAGGGACCTGGGTTCGATTTTGTAGGGAATTCTAGTCTGTGCGATCGGTAACCCTGCCAGAACTCCCAGGCAGCCTGGATCACCCACCACGTCCCTGGTTCTGACACTGGACTTGATTTAGGAATGTGAAGTGAAGAAGACAGTCAACAGGTGTTTCAGAGCAAAGAATCTCTGTGTTTATTAAATGCAAAGGTGACTATATCACAAGGAATAAAAAGGCAAAAGTAATAAACAGGGAAATAATACAAAAATGAATAAAATATGAGAGATAAAAAGGCAAATTCAAAACAGTGAAACTGGCACTAACAATTATGAACTTAACACAGGGTAATTACTGTTAGAAACTGAACAGTAGTTTCAAACACAGGCATTTTAATCAGACTTCCTGACCTGGGGTGCCCTGCACTGTCACCAAACCACCTTCGCCTCTCTGCGAGCTTGGTTGGATACTTTGGATCTTCAGGAAATAGGCTCACCACTGGGGATAAACACGATTTTGAAATACAGCTGAGAGATAGTAGGAACTGCCGATGCTGGAGAATCTGAGATAACAAGGTGTAGAGCTGGATGAACACAGCAGGCCAAGCAGCATCAGAGGAGCAGGAAAGCTGAAGTTTCGGGTCTGGACCCTTCTTCAGAAATTTCTGGCCTGCTGTGTTCATCCAGCTCTACACCTTGTTATGTTTGAAATACAGCTAGCTGTTCCCACTTTCTGTAGCTGGTGCTTCACTGAAGACTTGGGACGGTTTTTAGTCTGGTTGGAGGACTTGGGTTTTTATTACTCTGTGGTGGTATATTGTGGGCTGGTTTTCACCTCAGGATGTGCCTGAGGCCTTGACAGTCATGTCGGTGGTTTTTGGAGACTTCTGTCGTCAGATCTGCTGGTTGTGGTCGAATGCCATTGGTTCCCCTGGTACAGGACAGCCCTGTGTCAGTAGGTTTCAGGGAGATAGCTGTGCAGATAGTTCTCGGGGAGAGTAGTTGTCTGGGATCACTCTTCTGTTGGTAGCTGTTGGTGACAGCAAGTCTACCACTGTAAATAGGATGGAAGATACCATTGTTAGAGAGTTACACTGTACTGATCCGTGCCAATGTATTCTCCAATGGGCTGGTGTGACAGAGAGATGACGAAGGTGGACGTGAAGGTGGGGACTCCTCTGAAAGGCTTCCACTTCCCAGCTCTAGTACTCATGCTTCTGTCTCTGAGGCGGGAGTCCAACATGCGGTCTTACCTCTTCTTCGTCCAATTGTTCCCTGCACAGAGATGGGAGAAGCAGCCATTGCTGGGGGCCTCATAGGCTTGAGAACACAGGGGTCGTTTGCAATAAGTAACAGAGCAGAAGTCAGAGCCAATGCTAACTTCTGCTCGAACCACACGGTTGGCACCATGTGGGAGCGATAGGAAAGGATGACTTTGTAGGTCTGCACGTCTGCACACTGGTGCCTGAAAAGTTACGTTGTGGTGACGTTTCTGTCACTTTTCTCCTCTTGCCTGCTGCAAGGCCAGTTTCCTTTTATTTGGGTGGGGGGAGGTACGTGACTCTATAGTTTATAAAGTCATGAGGGGCATGGATAATGTGAATAGACAATGTCTTTTCCCCATGTAGGGCAGTCCAAAACTAGAGGGCATAGGTTTAAGGTGAGAGGGGAGATATATAAAAGGGACCTAAGGGGCAACTTTTTCATGCAGAGGGTGGTGCGTGTATGGAATGAGCTGCCAAAGGAAGTGGTGGAGGCTGGTACAATTACAACATTTAAAAGGCACGTGGATGGGTGTATAAATAGGAAAGGTTTAGAGGGATATGGGCCAAATGCTGGCAAATGGGTCTAGATTAATTCAGGATATCTGGTCAGCATGGACGAGTTGGACTGAAGGGACAAAAACAAAGTTGCTGGAAAAGCTCAGCAGGTTGGCAGCATCTGTGAAGGAAAAAACAGAGTTAAAGTTTCGTCTGGTGACCCTTCCTCAGAACTGGACTGAAGGGTCCGTTTCTGTGTTGTACAGCTCAATGACTCTAACTTGTTCGATGCTGAATGGGAGGTTGTGAACCAACAGCAGGTATGCAGTGGCTGATGGTTTGCGGGTCTGCCTTGTTTAAGTGGCTTTCTGGGTGTTAGCGTGAGGCTAGGGGTGACACAGTGGATATTACGTCTGCCTGTGACATGACCCCCTGCTGAAGCCTGATTAAATAATGAAAAGACTGGGGATGCTGGAAATCAGAAACACAAACAGAGAACTCAGCAGGTCTGGCAGCCTCTGTGTAAAGAAAGCAGAGTTAACGTTTTGGATCCAGTGACCCTTCCTCAGAACTGTTTGTGGCTGCGAACAAGCTGGCTTAGATGCTGAAGATGGGGTGGGGTGGTGAGGAGTAAATGAGAGGTGAAGATGGAGCCGAGAGAGAGAGGGAACAACAGTTGTGCAGACAAAGGAATGGGTAAAAAAAAAACAGAAGTTGCAGGAAAAGCACAGCAGGTCTGGCAGCATCTGTGAAGAAAACAATCAGAGTTAACGTTTCAGGTCTGGTGACCTTGAGGAATGGTCTGTTCCTGATTTATACCATCTGCACGTTCTTTTGGTTTTAATAAGGAATGGCTAAAACCTGATTAAATGTTGGTGTATCCATTGCATTGCAGGTTGAAATCTAAGCAACGGATGGTGTGTTGCTGTCATCACCTTCATCTTCCTCCTCGTCCTCCTCCTCATCAGGTTTCATCCAGGGAAGATCTGAGCTCTTTCAGCATTTTCCTTCCAAACCTCATTGCTGTGAAATGCTCAGCAGGGCATGGCAAACCACAGTCAGTTTAGAGCCCCTGCCTGTTCATATTGACCGACATCTCCCGATCTGTCAATGCACCTGAAACATTGTCAGACTGAGAGCTTGTTTGTGTTGCCATGAGACTGTAGCTGTAGCCTCTACATTGGTGAGATGGCTGTCCTTGACTCCACTGGAGCTTCATTCCTAGTAATGGTTTCCCCTCACATTAGACTGACTGCTGCCTGATTCCAGTAATTTTGTGAAAGCTGTTTTATTTATTTACACTATTGCACAGAATACTAATCTCTGTGAGTGAACCAACTTCTCCTGTCCTCCCTTCACAGTCTTTTGCACATGACAGCTGATATCATTGTTACATCAAGATCTACACGGGGAAGGGATGGCCTAGTGGTATTATCATTGGACTGTTAATTTATGATGCTGCTTGGCCTGCTGTGTTCATCCAGCCCTGCACCTTGTTGTCTCGGATTCTCCAGCAGCTGCAGTTCCTACTATCTCTAATGTTCTGGGGACCTGGGTTCAAATCCTGCCATGGCAGGTGGTGGATTTTGAAAGGAATAGAAAAGAATCTGGAATTCAGAGTCTAACGATGGTCATGAATCCACTGTTGATTATTTGGGGAAAATCCCAACTGGTTCACTAATGTCCTTTAGGGAACAAAACTGCCATCCTCACCTGGTCTGGCCTACATGTGACTCCAGACCCACAGCAATGTGGTTGACTGTTAACTGCTACATGGGCAACTAGGGATGGGCAATAAATACTGGCCTAGGAAATGATGTCCACATCCTGTGAATGAATTAAAATAAAAATCACCACCTCCTAATCCATTCTCATTGTTAAGTCACACAAATGGTCAAATCATTGATTTTATTGATGGCTTTGCTTGAGATTTTCCTCAAGAGTTACTTTCTGATTCTCAACAACTGCTTCATTAGATGCAGTCACACAGTAACATTACAGGAAGCAGTCATGTAGTAACAGTACCTTCTGTATTCGGGTTGATGTACAAGGTGTTTGGACTCCCACAGAAGAATTTGAAGAATTCAACAATATCTTCAAAAGCCATCACCAATCATTTAAACATACAGCCACAACCTGGAAGGGAAGCATTAATTTGAACACATTGCAGTACTTAAGATGTCTTGTGGGAGAATCATAAGTTAGCAATGATTTGTTTTTAAAATAATTATTTGAAAGTTACTAACTAACGCACCCTCTAATCCATGCTCAAAAAGCCATCACTATAAACAAACTATCCATGGAGAGATCACAACTAAACAGTTGAAACACACTCACAGCACTTCAAGTAATTCATAGTATGTGAAATCGATCAAGATGTGAGAATATATAAATGTAAATCTTTGTGAAATAAAAATATTCAGTCTTAAAATATCAAAGAGACGGTGTTCATTACAATATCAATGTTCATTCAGTATACTTCCTTTATTGGGATATCATCCATCTGGTCCGGGTGATTTATCCACCTTCAGACTTTTCAACTTCCCCAGCAGCTCCTTAGTGATAGCCACCATACTCACCTGTGCCCCTGACTCTCTTGAAGTTCTGGTATGCTCCTGTTGTCTTCCACTGTGAAAACTGATGCTTAAATGCCTATTCCGTTCATCTGCCATTTCTTTGTTTGCCCTTGTTGCTTCTCCAGCCTCATTTTCCAGAGTCAATGTCACCTCTTGCCTCTGTCATATCTTTTAGATATCTAAAAAGAGACTCTTGCAGTCTTATTTTATCTTACTAGCATGTTTACTTGCATGTTTCCTCTTCCCCCCCTCTATTGGTTCTACTTAGTTGCCCTCTGTTGGTTTTTAAAGGCTTTCCAATCCTCTGGTTTTCCACAAATCTTCACCACATTATTTGCTTTTTCTTTTAAGCAGTCGCTGACTTTCCTTGCCAGCCACTGTTTCCACATCCTCCCCTTAGTATGTTTCTTCTTCCTTTGACGAATTTCTGCTGTGCCTCCCAAATTACTCCCATTGCTGCTCCATTGTCTTCCCTGCTAGGCTCCACTTCCAATCACGCCTGGCCAGCTGCTCCCTCATGTCTTCACTGAATTGTAATACCATTACATCTGATTCCAGCTTCATCCCAAACTACAGAGTGAATTCTATCTAATTATGGTCACTGTCCCCTAGGGGTTCCTTCACCTGCAACTCCCTAATCAAGTCTGCCTCGTTACACATCACCAAATCCAGCATTCACTGTTCCCGAGCACGCTCTACCACAAACCACTCCAAAAAAAAGAACTGTCTTGTAGACATTCCACAAATTTGTTTTCCTGAGATCCACTACCAACCTAATTTTCCCAGTCCTCCTGCATATTGAAGTCCCCTATGATTATAATAGTACCTTTATGACATGCCTTTTTTACCTCCTGATTTATTTTCTTTCCCACATCCTGACTACTGTGAGGTGGCCTGTACACAACTCCCATCATGGTCTTTTCCTTTGCAGGTCCTCAACTCTACCCACCCAGAGTCTACACCCTCTGACCCTATATCAGTTTTTACTATCGATTTAATTTCAAATCTTACTATCAAGGCAACCCCACCCCCCCCGCCTATCTGTCCACCATTTCGATAGTCATGTGTCCTTGGGTATTTAGTTCCCAAACCCTGATCCCCTTGAAGCCATGTCTCTGCAATACTCACAACATCGTACCTGCCAATTTCAATCTGCCTGACAAATTCATTTACCTTATTTTGTACACTGTATTTATTTGAGTATAACACCCTCAGACCTATACTGACTGCTCCCCTTCTCATAATCGTCCCCTTGTCTGCTGTGCTGAAGTTAGATTCCTGACCCTTTCCATACACCCTGTCCTATTACTTGTTATGGAAACTTCAATAATCTCTTCTGACCCTTTCCTCTTCTTTTACAAGTTTAAAGTCCTTGTGACCACACTATCTAACCTTTCCACTCTCTCCTTTCGCAGCCGCACTCTTCCCTACCCCATTTGCTGCCCATCCTCCTCTGACTGTCCCTTGAGCCCACCTGCCCTCTGCCACCCACTGCCCGCCCTCTCTCTTTCTCTCTTCACTGCGTTGGTGGTCATTAAGCGGAGATTCACTGGTAAAGCTCAGCAACTAGTTTCAGCTGTAAGCTGGTCTCTGTCTGGGAGGCTACAAATATCTGTCACTTTCTGACGCAGTAAAAAATGGAGAAACTGCAGATGCTGTAAATCTAAATCAAAACCAGGTGGGGCTGGAGCAACTCAGCAGGTCTGGCAGCATCTGTGGAGAGAAAAACAGAGTTAATTTTCGAGTCCAGTGATCCTTCTTCAGAAAATGGTAACCTGAGCCTCCTGAGAAATGAGATAGTAGGAACTGCAGATGCTGGAGAATCTGAGATCAGCATGTCTGGAGCTCGGGTGCTGCTTGGCCTGCTGTGTTCATCCAGCTCTACACCTTGTTATCTCCTGAGAAATGTAGCCTTTGCTAAGTGGCCTTGTTTCACAGGTAGTGCCTCCCATGAGGTGGTCATCTCTTCTACTTTCACTCCTACACATCTCTCTATTCCTGCACTTTTCTCTGCTGCTGCCCCTGCTCCCCTGTCTCTACTCCTGCTCTCATCTCTGCTTCTGCTCGTCATTTTTGCTCCTGCTCCCCTCTTTCTCTGCCTGCTCCTCACCCTCTGCTACACCATTCTCACTACTCCTGCTCCCCACTCTCTACTGCATTCCTGTCTATACTCCTGCTCCCCTGTCTCTGCTACACTGTTCTCTCTATTCCCGCTCCCCTCTCTCTGCTACACCATTCTCTCTATTCCCGTTCCCCTCTCTCTGCTACACTGTTCTGTCTACTCCTGCTCCCCTTCCTATGCTACACCATTCTCTCTACTCCTGCTCCCCTCTCTCTGCTACACTCCTCTCTCTATTCCTGCTCCCCTCTCTCTGCTATGCCGTTCTCTCCATCCTGCTCCCTTCTCTCTGCTATGCCGTTCTCTCTACTCCTGCTCCCCTCTCTCTGCTACACACCTCTCTCTACTCCTGCTCCCCTGTCTCTGCTACACCATTCTCTCTACTCCTGCTCTCTTCTCTCTACTGCACTCCTCTCTCTATTCCTGCTGCCCTCTCTCTGCTACGCCGTTCTATCTACTCCTGCTCCCCTCTCTCTGTTACACTCTTCTCTCTATTCCTGCTCCCCTCTCTCTGCTACGCCGTTCTCTCTACTCCTGCTGCCCTCTCTCTGCTACGCTGTTCTACCTACTCCTGCTCCCCTCTCTCTGCTACACGCTTCTCTCTATTCCTGCTCCCCTCTCTCTTCTATGCCGTTCTCTCTACTCCTGCTCCCCTCTCTCTGCTATGCCATTCTCTCTACTCCTGCTGCCCTGTCCACCCCTGTCCAACATTGGCACCTCCACATCATGATACTCATCAGCTAGTGAATGCTCCAATGATGGCTAACTTGCTCCCTTCAGTGCTTAGCAACACCACCTGTATTCATGGCAGAGGGCACTATTTCATGGAAGAACAGTTTATTCAGATCAGGATTGAGAAAGCAGAATAAAAACACACATTTCTATAGAGAGATAATAAGAACTGCCAATGCTGGAGTCAGAAATAACACAGTGTGAAGCTGGAGGAACACAGCAGGCCAGGCAGCATCAGAAGAGCAGGAAAGCTGACATTTTGGGTCCGGAACTCTTTTTCTGAAATATTTATGATCTCATGGTATTGCAAAGCATTTTCATCGCCAATTAAGTGCTTTTGAAGATTACTATTGTGATCGAGGAAATGTAGCAGCTTCTGTTACACAAACAGCAACATGATAATCGTCTGTTTTGTTTCTTACATTGTGATCAAGGACACCAGGAGAAAACACCCTATCTCCCCCTTTGGGAATAGAGCCATGAAATCTTTCACACCTGCTTGAAGGGCTAGGTACGGCCTCAGTTGAATATCTGATCTGAAATCTCTGCCAATGGTAGCGACCTGGTTCTGCTAGGGACACAGCTAACATCTTGGAGCTCTGAAGAGAGGCTGATTGGACTCAAAAGGCCAACACTATTTCTCTCTCTTCACAGATGCGGCCAGACCTGCTGGGTCCTTCCAACATTCACTGTCTCTGCTTCTGCTAAGATCCTCTTTTGGTTAGATTTTTGCCATCAATGGTTTGGTAACCCTGGTTGCTATTAATAAACAGTGAAGGATTAACATCAACAAATTTTTGGCAGAGGAACCGCACACCTGAAGGTTATAGAGACTAAGACTGATTAGTGACATGAATACTGGGTAAGACACATTGTTAAATCTCCTTAGAGGGAGTAACTAAGGACTGAGTCTTAGTCTTTTAGCTAAGCCTGCATTGTGTTGAATTTCTTTGGATTTTCACTGTGAGGTTATATCTTACCAAACTTTCCTTATAAACTACCTACACCACGTCGATGGTTTGGGTGATGTCTGTGTCCATCCCCGGAACATCTCACCTTTCAATGGATATCCCAGAATCCCTTGCAGCTGCGCCATCTTTAAAAGCCCAATGTATGCCTGGACATGCATTGACAATCCAGAGCTGCCCCACACAATTCCTGACTTTTACCCCAGATGGGGGAAATTGCCACCCCACTGGAGCTCCTGCTGGATGGTGTGCAGGTGGGGGTGTCCTCTTCTGCCAGACCAGCAGAAGAGACCACAACACCAGTCTATACCCAGCCTGGTCTGAGACTGCCCACCCACCTTAAAGCAGCTTCAGTCGTCTGGAGGGATGCCCAGTGCTGTTGGAGGTAAGGTCAATGATCTTTCTGCTATAAGATCTGCCATCTCCTTTCCAATACCTAACCCTCTCTCCATCTCTGCTCCTGTAACCACCTCCCAGCGAGGCTCCTGCTCTACCATTCCCCATTGCTTGAAAAGTCTTCCCCCACCTTGCTTTCATCCACCACAACGTCCTGAATGCACTAACAGTTCACGCTCTCTGAGCTGCGTACTCACTCACTTAGCATTAAAATGAGAGTTTCCAGTGCGTCATCGAAGTGCAGGAAGGATCCTGTAAATATATCGGAGACGTGCCATAAGGGTTCTTAGAGGTTGGCACATATCAGATGCCAATATCTGTGGATATGGAGTACACGTGGCCCATGCCCATGAGATGTTGGTGCCTGGTGTCCAACATGAAGCAATGACGAATGTAGTCACTAGGTACCTGCAGTGTCTGCCATGTTAAATTTTCCCAACATCAAGCTTGTTCTATACGTTAGGTGAGATAGGAAGCTGAATATGAATGAAGTGAGTTGGGCTATGAACAAAGCATTTAACAAGTGATTATCCCCCTTAAATGGCAACTTGCTGTCACCTCGCAAAAAAACTTGCCTCACTGCTTCGCAAAAGTACAAAAGATTGAGTGAGATGGTGCTGATGTAGCAATTGGCCTCATTGGACGTCTCATCCAATTCTTACTCAGTCTTCTACAAGAATCCACCCATAATACATGGTTGTCAACTGTAGAACTGACTAATAGCTAACAACAAATTTCTGAAGAAGGGTCCCGACCTGAAAGATCAGCTTTCCAACTCCTCTGATGCTGCCTGGCTTGCTGTGTTCCTCCAGCTCCACACTGTGTTATATCTTATTTAACGCATTGAACCCATATCCAACCTTATCCAGTGCAGAGTGGTTAAGAGCCTGTAATCAGGAAAGTGTTTCAACTGTAGCCTGATTTATCATTATGTAACAAAATAAAATTTTAAAAAAGGCAAATATACAAAGGAGCTCTCCAAATGTATGATTTTTTTTAGAAAGACATATATTCTGAATAAGGGTCCCAACCTAAAACATCAACTTTCCTGCTCCTCTAATGCTGCCTGGCCTGCTGAGTTCCTTCAGCTCCACACTGTTATCTCTGACTCCAGCATCGGCAGTTCTCGCTATCTTTGAACAAATTGACAAGTTCCTCTCACAAACACAAATGCACATGTCAAGTTGCAGGCCAATTCCAAAGCTATTGAGTGTAACTCTTCAGGCCATCTTTTTTTAATATACAACAGGGCTGGTGTTATGTTTAGGGTTCATGGTCAACCTAGATTTGGCACTCAAGTCCATGGGAGCAGCTTTGAACCAACACATCCTGTAACCCAGAGGCAGTAATGTTACCGGCTCACTCACAGTTTATGCTGTTTGTTTGATACGTGTTTAGTTGATGGAGGACTAGGAGCATCTACTTAATGCTATTCTTCATCTTCAATAATACAAGCATCAAAATGTTTATGCATCACAGAATATGATTAAAATCACAAGGTTTGCTGACACACTTTCATGAAGGCAATTATGCTTTCAATAAAAGAAAGTCCCACACAGGTAGTCCGTGATCATTAGTAATGACCATGATAAATCCTACAGTCGGAATAAATCATATTTTAATGCATCATTGGTTACACTGACAGGAAGCTCCCCAAAAGGAAGGAGAATAAAAAGTGTTTGGTAGAGAGGCAGTATCACAGACAGTTCTGTGTCAACCTTTAATGTCTCAAATGCTCTGTTAGGAATCTTTTTAGACCATTCCCTGTGTTCTCATAGAATCCCTACAGTGTGGAAACAGGCCCGTTGGCCCAACAAGTCCACACCAACCCTTGGAGCATCCCACCTAGACACATCCCCCTATAACCCACACACCCCTGAACACTATGGGGCAATTTACCACAGCCAATCCACCTAGCCTGCCCATCTTCAGACTGTGGGAGGAAACTGGATCACCTGGAGGAAACCGGATCACCTGGAGGAAACCCACACAGACACAGGGAGAATGTACAAACTCTGCACAGAGAGTTGCCCAAGGCTGGAATTGAACCCGGGTCCCTGGTGCTGTGAGGCAGCAGCGCTAACCACTGAGCCACCATGCCACCCCATCATTATCAAGTTGATATTATTCTGTTACTCAATGGGATATACATCCTAAGCAAAGTTTTAAACTTTCAGTGTAAGAGAAAGATATGTATATTGATTATAAAAATCAGTTTGGTTTGGATGGAATTTAAAAATCTCAGTGGAACTTTGAAAAGTGGGCAATACGCGATATTAAGGTCAATTAGAGTAAACACACTTGGTAAAATACAGCTTTGATTTCTTACACATTCCTTTTCTGCGTGAAGCCTGCGGCTACTCAGCGAACAGTTCAGTTACCAATTGCAGATCGATACCTAACGAAGATATCCCTCCGTCCTAAGGACTGCAGCATTTTCGGGGCCCCATCTAACCTAGCGTTGGTTTCCTACCATAGTCCAAAGATGTGCACATTCAGTGGATTGGTCATTGGAAATTGCCAACAGTATCCACGGATGTGTAGGTTAGTTGGATTGGCTATGGGAATGCTGGGTTATAGGGATGAGGTGGGGGGATGTTTTAGATGGGATGCTGTCTGCAGGGGCAGTGTAGACTTGATGGGCCGAAAGGCCTGCTTCCACGATGTGGAGTTCTAACCCCAGTGCCTGTTCCCAGCAACATTCACCTCATGAGAAAGCTCAGGCCCCCAGTTTGAAGGCTAGATCTGATCGTTTCCAATCAGCACTACTGGCTCTTCAACAATGTAAGGCAGGAAACATAAATATCGATTCTTTGATCTTTGGTCCAATTTACTTGACGGAGATGAGGAACTAAAGGTGGTAATGTGTTCAAAAATAATCCATTAGTGGTTATCAGATCTGGCTAGCCGTTGGGCACAGATTTGGTGCGTTGAGCTTGACATTAGTCCCTCTCTGAGATTTTCCTTTGCTTTGTGCCATATCTCTTCTGTTAGGCGTAGTACCAGGTGAAGGGCCTGAGGAAAGAGGCATTTGCTAGCACGGTCAGATTGAGATCAATGTGGGCCCTGTGTTCCACAACATCTCCCTTGTATGCTTTCCAGGGCTGCCCAAGCAAGGTTCTTCCACAGTGACAGGAGGAAGAGGTCTCCCTGTCAAGCAAAGCACTCCCAGGCAGAGGTCATGGTGGCAATGCCACAAGAGACACAGCGATCCTTCTTGCTCTGCCAGGGCATGTGTACTCTGCCAGCTTTTGTGCAGTTGTGAAGGTGCACGCCCTGCTGGGGGAGCGAGTGTTGGTGACACTGAAGCAGTGTTGCAGCAACTCCCAGTAGAAGGAGCAGGGCCATCCCCTGTCAAGGGGCAGGAGTCCAACAATGGTGACTCTTGCAAGGCAGGTCAACGGCACATGCATGGCATAGCTACAAGGACTGCCGCCAGGGTGCCAGCTGCGTGATCATTGTGAATGGCCTTCCGGTGCAATTCACATTCTTCTCCGGTGTCTGTGCAGGTCAGAAGCATAGGTGCAGGAAAAGGGTCTGCACCATTGGTGGGGTCCCAGTGTACACCATTCCATGGAGGACAGCTCTCTGCTGCTGGCAGGGCAGCACAGCAGCTATTCCACCATGAGTGGTGAGGCTGGGGTGCAATGGTGAATGCCCTCATGAGTGGGCACAAGGAAGCTGGTATTTATGTGCCATGTGCGTTCTGGAGTGTTGCATCCGGAGGAGCAAAACATTTTTCTCCCACAGCACCAATGTAAGGAACAGAGTGCTCCTGTTGCAGGAGACCATTGTCCATCCCTGAAGAGGGAGGCAGTGTTCCTCAGGGAGTGTAGCATCAGATCTGTCACTGCAATTTATGTTGAGAGTAGATCTGGGGTGGCAAACTGCAGTCAGCATTTTACACAAGTACAGAGTCAGACACATAGATAAACACACATACACACACACATACTTACACGCATATGCGCATGTATAGACACTGACAGACAAAAGCACATGAACACTGTTAGACACGTGCCCACACTGACAGATATATGTGCGCACACACACACGCATATACTGACAGACGCACATGCACTGACAGACACATGGACACATGCACACGGGCACATACACTGACAAGCATAAGCACATTTACAGTGTTAGACACATACACACACACAAACAGACATATAGACTCAAAAACACACATGCACACACTGACAGACATAAGCAAATTTACACTGTTGGACATATACACACAAACTGACAGATATGCACGCTTGCACAGAGACACACAGACAAACATGTTCACACATACCCAGACACAGACACACACATACACACACCACACACATACACCACACACACACACCACACACATACACCACACACACACACAGACACACCACACACACACAC
>NC_063367.1:7720558-7758138 GCF_021869965.1 Rhincodon typus | reverse complement strand
ACACACACACCACACACATATACACCACACACTCACACACACACACAGACACCATACACACATACACACACACACACACACACACACACACACACACAGACACCATACACACACACACACACACACACACACAGACACACACACACCACACACATACACACCATACACACCACACACACACACACACACACGCACACACATACACAGACCACTGAGGGGGGTGGAGCCCAGACCTACGCTGAGCTGCTGGATGATGACATTTCTCTGGAGTTTTCCAGGAGGTGGCAGGTATTCGAAGTGCAGCGTGAGATATATGGAGATTCCAGAGAGTACCCATGGCTTGGCTTAAGGAGGTCAAAGGATGCAGATTACTTAAGGAAATGATTGTTAAAATGTTCTTCGAGGGAAATTGTATTGCAAAGATCTCTCCCTGAACATTTTGAAGGGGTCACATCACAGACTGGAGTGACACTGTTTAACTGTAAAGTGTGTTATTGCCATGAGTAAGAACACAACAATTACTATACATCACTCTAATCTGTAACTGGCAAGAAAATGAAAACAAAGTAACTTGCTTGAGATACTGATTACATAATTAACAGGTATCTCACTTGTCTCTAAGTCAGAGGACTGCAGATTAGAGCTTCACTTCCAAGATGGGAGTACAGAACCCAGTCTGATGCTAAAGTGTCACACTGAGATAGTACAGCGATCTCAAAGGTGTGTCTTTTGTACAATGTTAATATAGTAATAACGAGGTCATCCAGGTGCATCTCATAGAATATGAGTTCCCTGATTGGGGCTGTTATCCTGGTCCACTCAGGGAGCCCTGGCTGACGATAGAAATAGGAGTGTCATGGGTTCTGCTCACTTTGAGAGCTAGGTCTGAGCTAGCTGGGTCAGTGTCATATACAATGCACCTGCAAATAAAGAGTGACGTGGTGACAGGATACCGGCCATCATGGGACTATTTCAGAAAAGATCTTCTCTTCAACATAAATATACCAATCATAATCATAATAGGTGAAATTATGGGTGGATTCTTTTTTTAAAGTTGAGTTTATTGGGTGTCTATTGGCTCGGTTAGCTGGGTGGTTGGTTTGCGATGAAAACAGGACAATTTCAGTTTCTGCACTCAATGAGGTCTTTGAGGTGTGACCCTCAGGCTCTGTAGGGAGCGAGCAGCTTATGGTTCTCTGGGACTACGGTAACTTGCACCTCTACAGCTATATACAAGCAGTGTTAACTGAGAGGCATCTGAGTACAGAGTCTTGAGACTGCTGCAACACCTCCTGTCTTTTAGAATTAAATTTAGATTTATTGTAATGTGTGCTCGAGTATGAGTGAGAATTGTACAATGTTGCCATTCCTAGCATCATCTTAGGTACGACGGTACCTAGGTGTGAAACCTTAGGTACTAAAATAGAAAAATAAAGAAAAAGTTAAACACTACATTCCTTTCTTAAGCCACGGGCCTGCAGACATTTCATGTTGGGCTCTCCCCACTAGGGCTTGCTCTCCCCCAGCCAGCGCTGTGCACATTTTCACCTGCACTTGACCACCAACAGCTGTCTGCCACGTTGCCACACTCTATCACCACCGCTGCCTCCATGAGTGAGCTCTCTCCAGAAAGTAACTTAAAGAAACCTAAGACCTCAAAAAATAAAAGAGAGAGATGAGAAAACAAAATAAAAAAGAAAAGCAGGTGGAATGGACAAGACCCGGGCTCAAGAGGCCCTGATGCTGCTTAGTCTACCGCTGTCATAGTGAATAACAGTGTACAGCAGTTATTCTTAAAGTGATAGTATCACAACACAAAAAGACTTTAAGGGAATGCTGCATGTACCCTTACACCTTGATGTAAAAGATCCAGTTACATACTTCAAAGAAGACTAGTGAAGGTCTTCGCAGTGTTGCACTCAGCATTTTGAATAATGGTACAATGTTAACTGCAAAGCGGCTGCCTTTGCAGAGCTGAATACTGAGATCCAGAAAACAATGCCTCCCACTTTATCAGAACAAAGTAAACTCAGACAGCAGATCCATTGCCTTCCAGTTCAATGTTTGAAGCTGAAAATAGGTTTGCTACAAAAACAAACCAACATCTTAAATCAGAGTAATAAGTCCACTACCTGCAGACACCCTGGCTGTATATAACTGAAAATGGCTTTCAAAGGTCTATATCAGTTGCTAGTTGCATTAGTGTACAATAGTAAATCAGAAATAATTATGTTCAAACGTTTTCAAAGCATGGCCCTATTCATTAGTTTCATTTTTGCAGCTTCTTCAAAAGTGGCCAAACCACTGGCAAATTTTAGAAAGAGTCGATGTTTAGATCACCTGGGAGGATGGATGTGGCATAGGGTCAGGATGGAGAGGTGATAGACACTGTAGTGTGGAAGCAGGCCATTCAGCCCATACCAACCCTCTGAAGAGCATCCTACCCAGACCCAACCCATGCCTAATCTACCTAGCCTACACATCCCTGGACACTATGGGGAATCCGCCTAACTTGTGTATCTTCAGACTGTGGGAGGAAACCGGAGCACCCAGAGGATATCCACACAGACATGGGGAGAATGTGCAAACTCCACACAGACAGTCACCTGAGGCTGGAATCAAACCCAAGTCCTTGGCGCTGTGAGGCAGCAGTGCTAACCACTGAGCTGCCCTTGGTCAGTTTCGAGGGCAGGGTTAACCATTACCACAACACTTTCAAACTCATGGAGAAGACTGGAGGAACACGACTTGCGCTGACATTGTGTTAAAATGCAGTGATCATTTGTGTCAATTCAGCTGATTATTTTTGGACAAATTACAACTAAAAGAAAGCAGCCCGAATGCATGGAAAATCCAGGCCGTGATTTTAGCCATTTTTTCACATTGCTGTTTGTAGCACCATGTTGAGTAAAAGTTAGTTGCTGTGTGTCCTACATTGCAACACTTTTAAAAACATTTTGGAAGTACCTAATTGCATATGCAGTGCTTTGGGACGTCCTGTAAAGCAAGCTACAGAAATACAAGTCTTGCTTTATTAGTTGAAATGATGTGATGTTTATGCCACTTAGTGTCATAGGGAATTAATGTCTGAAGCGTGTTAGTGCTTTGTATTGTTCCAGTACTCTAGCCAATTCTGCAAGTGACAACAGTGGTCACAGGTAGTGAGGAGTCCATCTCCATTAACCTGACACTGCAACCCAATGGATTTCTCAGCTCCATCGAGTGTGGCCATTTGAGTTTCACACGATCATTATCAACTTGCTGCCGAGTTTGACAAATTACTGCTTCACCTCCCACTACTGTGCCTGAAGATGGAATTGGTAACAGAAAGCCAAAAAGTCTGGATGATTTACTGAGGATGTTCCATCTCCTCATCACATAACGTTTTCTTGCAGCAACAGCCAGGTTGTGTGGAAATGTCTATTTCTGAGATTTATTCCATATTTAATTGCATTTTTTGTCGCCTTTTTTCTCAAAAAGACAATTTTAAAAGAGAATGTTGGATTTAATAATCACAGCCGTACTAATGGTAATGATCAAGTCACTAATGAGCTAATTACTATGGTCAGGCTATTGTTCTGTTCAGGCTGGGTTACATTAACCAATTGTTTTCCAGCGTCTGGATCTTCCCTTCTCAGTTCCGCCGATCCCAGTGTAAAGGGACGATTCAGTGAAATTTGTTCTTGAATATTGCAGCTGAGGAGGACGTTCTATAAATAGAGCTTGAGTCTTATCATCTGGCCCTGTTGTTTTAAGGATGGTGCCAATAGCCACATTATTGCAATGTCCCATTGGGCCCCACTGTCGGTGTTACCAGACAGTTCTCACTGTGAGTTCATTAATCAAGCGGTGGCAGCTCCACATAGCAGGCAGACCCAGATACTGGTGCAAAAGGAATATTCCCCATCATCGAACCCTATACCCTCCTCCTAAACGTCGAACCCCGGCCCTCAAAAAGACATCCCTACACCTGCCAACAACACCCCAATCCTAATCCCAGCCTTCACATCAAGAAGACCACCTTCCCCCCAACTTCCAGACCCATCTCCAGTATCAGCACCCCACCCCAATGCCAGCCCTAATCCACACTCCCCATTCCAACTCTCACCGCCACCAGTATTTCTAGCCTGCCACGTGCAGATCCTTACTGAGGCACTTCTTAAAGCTACATTGGGTAAACTGAAACCTGAAGGAACCCCATATGTTTTCTCAGATTGACCCCCAAGACAAAATATCATGCGGGTTACACACACATTAAGTTAACTCATTGTTGACTTGAAGCTGACAATGACCTTGGTGCAGACTGTAGGACATTTGACCAAACTCAATGCCTCTTTTGTGTGTTACACAGAAGCACTTTTTAATACTCACACTTTTCACATCTCCTCTGTCATCACAGTTACTCTCACAGAGAGAGTCATAGAGATGTACAGCACAGAGACAGACCCCTCGGTCTGACTCATCCACACTGACCAGATATCCTAAATAAATCTAGTCCCATTTGCCAGCATGTGGCGCATATCCCTCTAAACCTTCCCAGTTCATGTACCAATCCAGCTGCCTTTTAAATGTTGTAATTGTACCAGCCTCCACCACTTCCTCTGGCAGCTCATTCCACACACACGTCACCCTCTGCATTAAAAAGTTGCCCCTTAGGCCCCTTTGAAATCTTTCCCCTCTCACTTTAAAACTATGCCCTCTAGTTTTGGACTCCCCTACCCTGGGGAAAACTATTCACCCTACCTATGCCCCTCATGATTTTGTAAGCCTCCATAAGGTCACCCCTCAGCCTTCAATGCTCCAGGGAAAATAGCCCCAGCCTATTCAGTGCCTCCCTATAACTCAAACCCTCCAACCCTGGCAACATCCTTGTAAATGTGGCATTAAAGAGGTGTCGTGGATTTATGTTTAAGATGGTTTCTGCACATCGTGGAAACAAGGCAATGGAACAGACATCATAAAGTCTTCGATTAATTTAAACATTCCCTTTTCGGGGAGGTGGGAAGTATTAAGAGATGTCTTGGTATGAGCCATTCATATGATGCAGTAATCTGTTAATCAAACTCCAGGATCCTGAAAATTAGTGATGCTGAGGAGTTGATGGAGTGTCTTGTCATATTTTTCAATGAGTTATTGTCAGTTGGTTAACACTACGCCATCATTTAGCTCCTTCCTGCTGAGACACACTTGTTTTATCACAGAGGGCTAACTGAATAGACCGATACCTGCAATTGGCCCCCTAGGCCATTAGGTAATGAATCTAACAGCTGAAAATGTTCTGATGAGCCCTGAGGATGTGATCTAGTGGGTAACGTCACTGAACATGTCATCTGGGACTCTTCAGTCTCCAGAAACAAGACCTCCTCCCCAGCAGATCAGTTGAGAGTCCATTGTCAGTGGCCAAAGGCTTTCCCCTTCACTGCAGGGTCATGGAATCAACCTTTTTGCAAGGCTTGTTGCTCTAAGGGGCACTCTGCAGGATGATGCTGAATTCCATAAGGGGCATGGACAAGGTGGGTAGGAAACAGATGATTCCCTTAGTTGAAGGGTCAATAATAAAGTGCAGGGCAGGAGGGTTTCGAGCAAAAAAAAACATTTTTACCCGGAGGGTGTTGGGCGTCTGGAATGTACTGCCTGGGAGGGTAGTTGAGGCAAGATACTTCACAACCTTTAAAAAGTAATTGGATGAGCTCTTGAAGTGTCATAACATTCAAAGATATGGTCCTAGAGCTTGAAAGTGGAATCAGTGCAGATGCTTCAGTGCAAAATCTGTCTTTTCTGTGCCATACAATTCTATGATTCCATGACTGTCTCTCTAAATCCAAGTGTGGAGGTTGGTACCTCAGAATATGATGCCACCCACCTCCATGCCCTCGCAACCTGTTGGATCCTCTTGGTGCACTGTCTCCATTTTTACTGCTGTCTTCCTCAGCCACCTCCATCCTGCTTGTCCTCTTCATCTTGGACACTGCCTTCCCTGATCTTCTGTCCATTGTAGTAGTTCCTGGCACCTCAGAATCCAAGTCCTTTATTCCGTGTCATAGTCTCCTCCATTAGAATTAAAATTGGGATGCATACTATTTATTAATTGGAGGAGGTGGAGATCTCAGGGGCCTAAAGGGTGATATGACATTACAGACGTAGTGAGAGATGAAGCTTTGAAGGGATTTGAAAATAACGATGAGAGTTTGCGGTACAATATGGAAAGTAGCAAACCTTTACCTCTTTCATTCCAACCCCAGGAGAATCACTTGGATGGAATCTTGAATTAAAGAACCCTTTATCCCTGTGGGAATATAGGAGTAAAGGAATGGTTGGACTGCTTGGAGGTTCAGGTTGTACATAATGTAACCAGGATCGCTTCCTATTCACAAAGGCTTGAGGCATCTTCATGGCCGAGTGACCTATTTCCTGCAGGTTTTGTACAAACAGGAGAAAGCTGTTGTACGGTCAAAGACCACTCATTCAGTATTACTGAGCAAAAGGGAAGTGGTGAAGGCATTGGTCCCTTGTTTTATGTATTTTTGTATGTTCATGAAATTTGTGAGGAAAATTGTCCACTGGCATGAAATAATCTAATTGTTCTTTTTCCATTGTCTTTAATGGGAAAATTATCTGACACTGTGTAAAGCCATTTGCTGATTTGCCATCACCCAGCTTGCACTATATCATGTGAAGAACATTATCATTTCCTGTCATGTAGCTCAGTTGCTCCTTGTAAAGGCCAACATGTCCATAGTTTAGAGTCATAGAGTCATACAGCACGGAAACAGACCCTTTGATCCAACCAGTCCATGCCGACCATAATCTAAACTAAACCAGTCCCACCTGCCTTCACCTGGCCTACATCCCTCCAAATATTTCTTATTCATGTACATATCTGAAAGTCTTCTAAACATTGTAATTGTACCCACATCCACCACTTCCTCTGGAAATTCATTCTGCACATGAGCCATTCTCTGTGAAAAAAAATTGCCCTCATGTCTTCATTAAATCTTTCTCCTCTCACCTTAGATATGCCCCCTATTCCTGAACTGACCCACCCTCGGGAAAAGATACCTGCCATTCACCTTATCTATACCCCTCACTATTTTATAAAACTCTATAAGGTCACCCATCCATAATCTTACACTCCTGTGAATAAAGTTCCAGCCTATCCAGTGTCTCCTTATAACTCAAACCCTCCATGCCCAGCAACATCCTGGTAAATCTCATCTGAACCCGCTCCAGCTTAATAATATCCTTCCTATAACAGGGAGACCAGAACTGGACACAGTACTCCAGAAGAGGCCTCACTAATGTCCTGTACAACCTCACCATAACGTCCCATAACTTCAAGACAATGGTTTCATTGACAGGCACAAGCATTGCCTTCTTTCCATTGAATTTACGTGAAGGGATAAGATGAGAGAAACGTGTGGGAAAGTCTGTGGGAAACGAGGCCTGGTCACGTCTGTTTAATTGTGAAAGAGCATGTGTGAGTGCATTTCTTTCATAGGATGTGGGCATCGCTGGCAAGGCCAGCATTTTTGTCTGTCTATGATTGCCCTTGGCCTGAGTGGCTTGCTGGGCCATTTCAAAGAATTGTCAAGAGTTAATCGTATTACAGTGTAGTCACGTGTAGGCCAGGTCAACTAAAGACAGGAGAGCTCCTTCACGAAAGGAAATGAAGGCCTTTAATGAACTGAATGCTTTTTTTTAAATGACAATCAATAGTAATCATTGTTGAGAGCTAGCAATCCATTGCAGATTTTATTAATTTAATTCAAATTCCATTGGCCACCATGGTGGGTTTTGAACCCAAGTTCCCAGGGTATTAGCCTGGACCTTGGAATTACTAGCCCAGCAACGTAGCCACTCTGTCACTATCTCCTCTGTTGATTATTAATGATCATGTAACTGCTGCAAACACAATGGGCAGTAATCACCCAACAATGTTCCGTGCCCAGAGACTCAGGCAAATATCTAGGGACATGGGTTCGAATCCTACCAAAGCAGATGGTGAAAGTTTGATGTAATAAAATCTGGTAGTATAATGGTAAACATTATCACTAATTGTTAAAAATCCATTTAGTTCACTCATGATCTTTTGGGACAAAAATAAATTGGCCTGCATCTGACTCCAGACCCGCAGCAATGTTGACTCTGAAATGGCTTAGAGAACCAATCAGTTCAAAGGTAACAAAGGATGTTCCATAGCAGAAACATAAAGGAGAGGAGCAGCTAATTTACTTTGCTAGTGTTCCTGAGGTATAGATTTTGTCTAAGTGATTTGTGGTCATTCCTGCTCTTTGTAAGTCATTTGACAAAAACGTGAACATTTAGGTAGGAACGTTGTATTATATCACAGCCAAACATGCATCTCCAACAATATTGCACACCCTTAGGATGGTGCTGAAATGTCAACCTAGATTATGTGCTTGAGAATTGAGCAAAAGGGAGTCGTATTAGTCCAGAGTCAAGCAATCAGTGTGTTGACGTGATAAGAATGGATGTGGGCCGATTGTCCAAACTGAAAATGTTCTTCCATTCTGTCATTCATCTTCTAACAAGATTTATCTTTAAGAGTCTGTGAAGCATTCATTTTCAGTATTTTAGTTGTGACAATTTAACTCTATCTGTAAACAAGCTATAAGTGCAAATTATAGGGCCTCAAAATACATTACACATGCAATAAAGTAAAATATGAAAGCTGAAGCCCAATCAATATGAAATTGCTCTTATAGCTTGATCTCAAGAGGACATTCATGAAGTATTTGCTAATCAGTGAAGATTCCAACAACATTGCCATTTAGTCCATTAATGCTTTCGTTGTCCAACATTTTCAAGAGTCTGTTTGGTCTGGGTGAAATCAACACACACAGACAAAAGCTCCCTGAAATAACTTCAATGAAGTTGATTATATTCAACAGAATTGAGGTGGAGAAGGTCGAGAACGCCGAGTTCCTAGGAGTGACGATAACGAACAATCTGTCGTGGTCCACCCATGTAGATGTGACAGTCAACAAAGCCTCTTCATCCTCAGGAGGCTTAGGAAATTCAACGCATAAGGACCCTCACCAACTTTTACTGATGCACCATAAAAAGCATTCTATCTGGGTGCATCACAGCTTGGTACAGCAACTGCGCTGCCCAGGACTGTAAGAAGAAACAGAAAGTTGTGTGCACAATCCAGACCACCAAGGAATCCAACACTCCATCCATGGATTCCATCTACACTTCTTGTTGCCACAGAAAGGCTGCTAACATCATCAAAGACTCCTCCCACCCGGTAATATTCTCTTCCAACCTCTTCTGTCAGGCAGAAGCTTGAACACATGCACCAACAGGTTCAAAAACAGCTTCTTCTCTGCTGTTATTAGACTGCTGAACGGATCTCTCTAATTTCAAATCTAATGTTGATCTTGCTAATGTTGATCTTGCTTTGTACACCTCCGTTGCAGCTGTAGCCTTGTATTCCTCGCTCCATCTAAGCACTCAATGATCTGTGTGTCCTTATTTTTACTATAATCTGCCTATCTTGCTTACTAAACAAAACTTTTCATTGTACTTAGGTACATGTGACAACAATATATCAAATCAAATCTAATTTCTGGTCTGTAAGGTCAACATTACATGAAATATGTTGAAATTTGGACCCAGGCTTGGCCAAGTGGGCAGAATAGCCTACTTATTGAATCATTCCCAAGGCTACCTGAAGACAATGGAACAGCTTTCACAACATGATCCCCCATATTCCCCACTGGCTTTATAGCATTGAACATTTATTCTGAGTCTTATAATTTACTGTTGCAGGCCTATCAACGCCAAGTGCAAACTCATATGAAATCTTACTACTCAACGCTGCATTAACATCATTTACCTAAAGAGAGCCATACTGGAACTGAAGAGGCAGCTCGCTATCACATCAAAGACTTTGACCTTCTGTGCCTTCTTTATGCCACACATGACCATACCAGTTATACCTTATCTGATAGCATGCCATGCAGCCATTCTGTCATCAACCACATTCACGTGATACAATTCAGGTTGCCAGTTTCTGCATTGCACACGTGCACAATGCTACCGAAGCATTGATTTGGGGAAGTCAAATCTTGGGGAGTGCTGCTTTAAGATCTCATTTTGTAGAAGGAATCTCAATGCTGCTGTGTTTAATTGTTTGGTTTATGGGCATTAAATTCTATTGGCCAATCACCTCACATGCTCACTGACATGTTGGCCTGGAAGTCCTTCAGTTTGAATGTTCTCACCCTTGTATTCAGATCCCAATATGGGCTCATCTCTCACTATTGCTCTAATCCCTTGCCCTGCAAACTCCTGAGATCCCTCTGTTCATTCAACTTCCCAATTTTTATAGCCCTTTCCGTAGTAGTAATAGCTTTAACTGCCAGGACCATAAGCTCTGGAATTTCCTGCCTAAGCCTCTCTAGCTCTATAGCTTGCTTTTCTACTTAAAAGACAATTTATTCTTTCAACATTCTTACCTACCATAATGAGAGGAGGCGATGGCCTAGTGGTGTTTTTGCTGGACTTTTAATCCTCTCACCCACTCCAACCTCTCCCCCACAGAACATGCAGTCCTCCGCTCAACCCTAACCTCACTATAAAACCCACGGACAAGGGAGGTGCAGTTGTAGTATGGCGCACTGACCTCTACATCGCCGATGCCAGGTGCCAGCTCTCCGACACCACCCCCTTGATCATGCTCCCACCCCCGAGCACCAAACCATCATCTCCCAAACCATCCACAATCTCATCACCTCAGGTGACCTCCCACCCACAGCCTCCAACCTCATTGTTCCCCAACCCCGCACCGCCCGTTTCTACATCCTTCACAAAATCCACAAACCTGACTGCCCTTGTCGACCCATTGTCTCCGCCTGCTCCTGCCCGACCAAACTTATCTCCACTTATCTCGACTCAATTTTCTCCCCCCTGGTCCAGGAACTCCCCACCTACGTCCGTGACACCACCCATGCCCTCCACCTCCTCCAAAACTTCCGATTCCCTGGTCCCCAACACCTCATCTTTACCATGAACGTCCAGTCCCTATATACATGCATTCCCCATGTAGATGACCTAAAGGTCCTCCGCTTCTTCCTGTCCCGCAGGCCTGACCAGTCCCCCTCCACTGACACGCTTGTCCACTTAGCTGAACTTGTCCTTACCCTTAACAACCTCTCTTCAATTCCTCCCACTTCCTACAGACAAAGGGGGTGGCCATGGGTACCCACATGGGCCCAAGCTATGCGTGCCTCTTTGTAGGACATGTGGAACAATCCCTCTTCCAAAGCTACACTGGCCCTATCCCCACCTCTTCCTCCGTTACATTGATGACTGTATCGGCGCTGCCTCGTGCTCCCACGAGGAGCTCGAGCAGTTCATCCACTTCACTAACACCTTCCACCCCAACCTTAAGTTCACCTGGACCATCTCTGACACCTCTCTCTCCTTCCTGGACCTCTCTGTTTCCATCTCTGGCAACCACCTGGAAACCGATATCCATTTCAAGCCTACTGACTCCTACAGTTACCTAGAATTCACCTCCTCCCACCCACCTTCCTGCAAAAAGGCCATCCCCTATTCCCAATTCCTTCACCTCCACCGCATCTCCTCCCGAGATGAGGCATTCCACTCCCGGGCATCCCAGATGTCCTCGTTTTTCAAGGACTGCAACTTCCCCTCCACAGTGTTCGAAAACGCCCTCGACCGCATCTCTCGCGTTTCCCGCAACTCATCCCTCACACTCCCTTCCTGCAATAACAACCAAAACAGAATCCCCCTCGTCCTCACGTACCACCCCACCAACCTCTGGATTCAACGCATCATCCTCTGACACTTCCGCCATCTGCAATCTGACCCTACTACCAAGGACATTTTTCTCTCCCCACCCTTATCTGCATTCCGGAGGGACCGCTCTCCCTGTGACTCCCTTGTCCGCTCCATCCTCCCCTCCAGCCCCACCACCCCCGGCCCTTTTCCCTGCCACCGCCGGAAGAGCTACTCCTACCCCTACACATCCCCCCTCACCCCCATCCCAGGCCCCAAGAAGACCTTCCACATCAAACAGATGTTCACCTGCACATCTGCTAATGTGGTATACTGTATCCGCTGTTCCTAATGTGGTCTCCTCTACATTGGGGAAACCAAGCTGAGGCTTAGAGACCGCTTTGTGGACACCTATGCTCGGTTCACGACAAAGGACAGCACCTGCCAGTTGCAAACCACTTCAACTCCCCATCCCACTCCTTGGACGACATGTCCATCCTGGGCCTCCTGCAGTGCCACAACGATGCCACCCGAAGGTTGCAAGAACAGCACCTCATATTCCGCTTGGGAACCCTGCAGCCCAATGGTATCAACGTAGACTTCACAAGCTTCAAAATCTCCCCACCCCCAAGCTCATCCCAAAACCAGCCCAGCTTGTCCCCGCCTCCCTAACCTGTCCTTCCTCCCATCTATCCCCTCCTCCCACCTCAAGCCCCATCCCCACCTCCTACCTACCAGCCTCATCCCGCCCCCTTGACCTGTCCGTCTTCCCTGGAGTGACCTATCCCCTCCCTAATTCCGCACCTACACTCACCTTTACTGGCTCCATCCCCGCCTCCTTGACCTGTCCGTCTTCTCTCCATCTATCTGCTCCTTTATCCATCTTCCATCCGCCTCCCCCTCTCTCTCTAATTATTTCAGAATCCCCTTCCCCTCCCCCATTTCTGAAGAAGGGTCCAGACCCGAAACATCAGCTTTCCTGCTCCTCTGATGCTGCTTGCCCTGATGTGTTCATCCAGCTCTACACCTTGTTAAACCAGATAATGTTTTGGGAATCTGGGTTTGAATCCCATCACGGCAGATGGTGGAATTTGAATTCAATAAAAACAAAATCTGGATTTAAGAGTCTAATGATGCCGATTGTCAGAAAACCCATCCGGTTAACTCATGTCCTTCAGGGAACGAAATCTGCTATCCTTACCTGGTCTGGCCTACATGTGACTCCAAAACCACAGCAATGTGGCTGACTCTCAACTGCCCTCTGAAATGGCCTAGCAAGCCACTTGATTCAAGGGCAACTAGGGATGGGCGATAAATGTTGGACAACCACTGACGCTCATGTCCCACAAGTGATTAAGATAGATCATAGAACCTCTACAGTGTGGAAGCAGGCCAATCGGCCCATCAAGTCCACACTGACCCTCCAAAGAGTATCCCACCTAGATCCAACCCCTACCCTAACTCCCTAACCCCACATTTCCCCATGGCTAACCCACCTAGCCTGCACATTAATGGACACAACAAGCAATTTAGCATGGCCAATCCACCTTAACTGCACATCTTTGGACCATGGGAGGAAACCAGAGCACCCAGAGGAAACCCATACAGACACAGGGAGAGTGTGCAAACTCCACACAGACAGCCACTCAATCGAACCCGAGTCCCTGGGTGCTGTGAGGCAGCAGTGCTAACCACTGCACCACTGTGCCTCCCGTTAAAAAAAAAATCCATTGCCGACTGTTGGAAAAACCATCTGGTTCACTAATATTCTTTAGGGAAGGAAACATGCCATCCCTACTTGACCTGACCTACATGTGACTCCAGACCCACAGCAATATGGTTGATCCTTAACAATTGAGGATGGGCAATAAATACTGGCCCAGCCAGCAACACTCTCATCCCATGGACAAAATAAAAATTGGCCATCATATTGCCTTATATCACTCAAATGTTCTACACTAACATACCTATGAAACACCATGGGATACTTCACTGCCTCAAAAATGCTACATAACTATAATATCTAGCTCTAGTTATTGCCATTCATTAGCTGTGGGGTGGGAGTGGGGTAATCTTGAAAATGGATAAGAATTTGGAAATAAAGAGTACAATGGAGATTCTCTCATGAGAGTAGAGAGCTCCAAAGGAAATTTAACACAACCGTGGGATGATCGATTATAAAGACATAAAGTAGTTCATCTTATGACAGGGCCTTTTCCAAAATCCACAAGAACTGTGGGCATCATTCCAAATGGGACATGTTTCATGCTTTAAACTGTCACTTCTGGAGGTTCCTTCTGAATCATGCAGCTTCTACTTCGGACAGTGGATCAATAACTATAGACTGGATATTAGCTCAAAAAGTCTTATTCATTGACCCACACCATCTGCTCAGTTAAATAACGATTTAAGAATTGTGACTAAGATCCTCCCTTACTCCAGACTACACTGGGTTCCACTGAAGTGCAATGAAGATGTATTTGACGTTACAGCGAGTATTGTTCAGGTCTCGGTGAAAGTGGCCTTGACAACTTCCCAGATTCTTGACCTGGCTGCGCCCATAGCAACAGCAGAGGATTCCTGAGGGATAGGCTTGCTCTGCAGTCGTGGCCTGTGTAAACATAGATTCCGTATAGAGATGAGGGCCTGCAGAGCAAAGAACAAAAAGGCAGAGAGCTGGCTGAGGCACGTACACGGCTGGCAGAATATTACATCAAGGAAAATTTGACTGAACTTTTTGTTAAAAGTATTTTGAACCCCTACAGAGTCACTCCAAGAACCTTTTATGAATCATGCTTTATCTGTAACATGCTGTATTAAATGGTGCATATCTACCAACACTTATCTGACCATGTCTTCCTTCTGGCAAATTAAATATTTCAAAGAATGTACAAATAGATTTTTTTTACCCAATATTCCTGCAGCATAATTCTCAACAATATGGGGTTCACAATGATTTCTAGTTTCAATCAATGACTTGGATTCTGAAGCTGGATATAACTTGGTGAAGCTGCTAACAGCAATTCACATTTATATCACATTCTCAACATAGTAAACATCCCAAGACCCTTCATGGGAGTGTTATCAGACTTCAAGCCAGATGGGTTGCTTCAGAATGGAGCTGGGACTCAATTCCTTGCAGAACAATTTGCCTGTGCCATTGGGAAGGATTTAAACAAAGTCAGCGGGAATGTGGAAACCAGGAGAGAATATTGGCAAGTAATCCCAGGGCACATAAAGTGTTGGGAGAGGTATTAAAATAGAGACTAGGTGGAGTCAGAATAAATGCAAACGTAATGAAGCCTAAATCAAGATTACATTGCGTAGATCTGAATGTATGGAGTAGAGTTAATACAATTTAGGAACTGCAGATAAAGATTGCCATGTGGGATTAGGATGTTGCGGTCATAAAAGTTTTGAGGAGGGGGAGGATGGGTGTCAAATATTCCTGCTTATAGGGTGTTCCAAAAAGATAGGAAAGGATAAAATGGAGACGGGTGTATATTTGGAGAAGGAGGATATTACAGACGGCTCAAGGACAGAATCAATTTGGCTAGAGCTGAGGAATAGGAAGGGTGCAATTATAATACTCAGTGTAGACCAACAGTCAAAGTGCAGAAACCTGTAAGCTTCATAATGCAGTTGTAATGGGGGACCTTAATTATCTGCATATAGAAATTGCCAGTGGTTGAAAGATTATTGCCTCTGCACTTTCATGTTGTTATATATCCTTGGATGAGTTTTATCCAATGCATAATCAGCTTTAGGTGCTGAGAGTTTATCATCCTCATCAATCTTAGAGTGTAAGTATGAGTGAAGGGAAGGCATTCCTAGTTTGTGTTCTGGACAATTTCTTACAACAATATGTGCCCATGTCCAGTATGAAAGGAAGTGCTGTGATTCCTGGTTCTTGGAAATAAAGTGGGCCAAATAGATCAAATGACAGTGGGGGACTATTTGAAGGGTCAATGTTTATTGCATCCGAAGATACAAGGTGGAAAATGGCAGTGGTCAATCCAGAGTAAGAATTAAATGGTGGAGAGCTGACTGCAAGATCAGAGCTGAGCTGGAAAGGCTGGAATCAAAGTTTAGTTGGAAAACCAGTCACTGAGCAATGGGTACCTTCAAAGAGGAGATAGTTCATCCACAATCAAGGTATATTCCCTGAAAAGGAAAAGGTAGGACGTAGAAATCCAGAGCTTCCTGGATGACAATGGAGACTGAAACTAAAATAAAGAAAAAACATGACAGGTGTCAGGTTGGAAATACAATTGAGAACCAGGGGGAAAACTGAAACTTTGGGGGAGAGGCAAGACAGGACATTAGAGAAGCAAAGAGGGATCATGATAAAACATGGAAAGCAAAAACAAACGGGAATCCCAAAGACCACCAAGAGCACATTGATAGTAAAGGAGTGGTGAAAGGATGACTAGGGCTGATTAGGAACCAAAAAAGGGATTTACACAGAGGAAAGAGGCAGGGCTGAGCTGTCAATGAATACTGTGCATCTGTAAAGACAGATGCTGCCCAGACTACGGTAATAGAGAAAGAAAATAAGTTCCTAAAAGGTTCTAAGATTGATGAGAATGAGGTATTACATAAACTCTCAGCACCTAAAGCTGATTATGCATTGGATAAGACTCATCCAAGGATACATAACAAAATGAGAGTGCAGAGGCAATAGTCTTTCAACCACTGGCAATAATCTTTCAAACTCGTCTAAATTGGGATTTAATGTCAGAGGTCTAGAGAATAGCAAACATTGTGTCCTGGTTCAAAACAGGTTGTAATGATAGGCCCAGCAATTATGGACCAGTTTAACTTTAATGGTAGGTTAATTTGAAAGGGTCAGATTGGATTTGTTAAAGGAAAATTGTGTCTAATTAACTTGCTGGAGTTTTTTTGAAGACGTAACAGAAAGGTTTGACGAGGGCAAGGTTTTTTCTGTACATGGACTTCCAAAAAATATTCTATACAGTGGCACATGACAAAACTGTGTGTATAAAATATAAGTTGTACAGTGTACATGTACATTATATGTAATATATAATACTTATATATTCATAATAGTCATAGAATAAAAGGAACAGTGGTAACATGGATACAAAACTATCTGAGTGATAGGAAAACAGAGAACAATGATTAATGAATACTTTTCATGCTCGGGAATAGTTTGTAGAGAGGTTCTCCAGGTTCAGTTTTGGGACCCTATAAATGATTGAGAACAAATACAGAGAATGCTGGAGAAACTCAGCAGGACTGGGAGCATCAGTGGAGAGAGAAACAGAGTTAAATCTTATAGATCAGATTAGATTTTTAGATTTAGATTTATTGTCGCATGTATATAAAAAGTACAGTGAAAAGTGTTCTTTCTGCGTATTATTTGCAAAGTGTCCCTGCGCTCGGGCGCTATCTTGAGACACTGAATATAATGCAGGCCTTTACTGCAATGGAGATCATCTTTCTCTCTTCATCTTGTTCCTCCTCAGCTGCTCCTCCAGTCGCTGCTTGACATCGGTTGGAGTCTCTGTGATGGGCTTTCGGGTCTCTGTTATGGTCTCTGGGGTCTTGGTTACAGGCCTCCCCTGCTGCCACAATCACATCTGAGCTGTAGCCTTGGGCCTGGGTATACCGCATCCTCAGAACTGAAAGATGATCTTTCAATTATACATCGGTGCACAAAACATAATGTTTTCTTGTGATTCCCTCCAATCTTATTTTCCAAGTCCACCTGCATATTGAAGTCCCCCTTGATTATAGTATGGTGCTGGTATTACATGTCTTTTGTATTTCCTGAATTATTTTCTTCCTAACATCCTCACTACTGATTGGAAGCCTGTACACAACTCCCCATCAGGGTCTTTGTTTCTTCAGCTCTACCCACACAGATTTTACTGACTCTATATCACTTCTTGCTGTTGATTTAATTTAATTTCATACTAACAAAGCAAGCTCGTTGAAAGGGAACTATAATGGGGTCCATTAGCATCCACGTCATTTAGCTACCATACATTGCCTGGCCCAGCATCTCTATTTTAATTGCTTAGTTCTTAATTGATTTTTAAAATTTTGTACTGGTCTTTTAGTTTGTAGCATGTAAATATTTCCCCTCTTTTCCTTCAATCTGAAAGCAACCTATAATAGTCAAATTAGTAGCTATCATCAACCAATGAACTTACCGTTTTTCTGTGATATTACTCTTTTGTGCTGGGCCCTGATCCTGGGCTTCAATTTATTTTGTTAAGAAGAATCTTACAAATGAAGAAAAACAACATGCAAAAAAAAAAGCACCTCTTCCCCTTTGCACTGAATTCCCATGCTGCCTTCAAATTCCCTGAACTATATACTTACTCAGGCTGTAACTCACTCTGGATGGGATCGCTCCTTTCTGACTGTGCACAACTTACTGCTCTAGGGCACTGGGCCTTGACAACAGAAGCTATAGCTCCCAAAGCTAGAGTGATCAACATTAGTGAAGCTATCTTCTGATTGGTCAAAAACTCACAGGGAGCAAGCTTTTTGTTACATTCCCTATAGCTCAGGGAAAGACAAGAGCTAGCTGTGTGATAGTCCAATCTCCCTCCATTGAAGGTATGGCGTCTCTCAGATAGCCCCATCTCAAGAACACTCAATGTAGCCTGTGGACTCAGTGAGGAAACTGGCTTCGTTCTCCTGAGAGCATGGAAGGTTATGAGGAGATTTGGCACAGATTGTTCAGAATCATCACCAGCAGAGATGGGGTAAATAAGGAGGATTGTTTACAATGGTACAAGGATCAGTAATCAAAGGAGATAGTAATGAAAAGCTGAGGTTATATGAGGCAAAGGAATTTATTCAGCAAATTGCTGTGATCTGTACTGACTGATAGTGTGGTGATAGTTGAGTGAATTGTAACTTTAAAAGGAATTGGATGAATACTTGAAAGGAAAATGATTGAAAGGCTATGGGGCAAGATCAGGGAAATGGGATTAACTGGGATAAAACACAGGCACCAATGGGCCAAATGGCCACACATTGGCTATTTTCAAAAAGGTGTTAGATATAATTCTTAGGGCTAAAGAGATCAAAGGATTTGGGGAGGAAGTGGAAACAGGGTCCTGAGTATGATGATCAACCATGATCATATTGAATGGTGGAATAGGCTCGAAGGGCCAAGTGGCCTACATCTGCTGCTATCTTCTATATTCCTCTGTATATAATGGACAGCTATTGAAACTAAACATAGCACCTAGCCTGTATTTGCAAGTCTAAGATATTATATCAACATACATAGTTAGTCTTATTATAAACTTCAAGACACCTCTCTCAGAAAGAAACCGTATGTCTTCCATGGGCTAATGTATAGAAAACACATTGCATCAGATCATTACAAAAATGTGCTTTGCTCTGATTCACCTCTCTTGACCATCTGCACTATCATATTACAGCCTTTATAATGGCCATCATTAACAAGGGAAATATCAGCAGATTTTCATGTATCCAACCTCTCGCTGTTCATTGAGTTCAATTAGTTCTTAGAGAAATGTTAGGAGAGTTGTTGACAAGAAGTTATTGCCAGTGCACAAAATTACTGCTTGCTATTATACACTAAACATTTGTTAGGTCTAACTCAAAGAGGAATTGCGCCCATGAAGAATTGGTTCTGCTGAAGTAAAGCAATACCATATTACTCATTCCTTAGGGATGAATATCAAGGTAAAATGTCGAGGAAAGCAATCAGCAATTCCATCCAATACAAAGTAATAAATCCCACTGCAGAGCTCTGTGGGATTCACATAAATACCGACTCTCATATCTGTCTCCCTGGTGGGTTCCTACTGAGGCGTATTTAGTGAGGTGTATAATGAGCCAGCCCTTCAGTTATTGATGTAACAAAGCGTAGCGAAATATCAGGCCCTTAAAATGTCCTCTGTTGGTGTCTCAAATGTCCCTGTGGTCTCAGTACGAAGGGGACTGGCGAGCATCATTACCAATGGTGCCACAGCACAAATGATTTAGTGTATGTTCTGGGAGAATATTTCAGTCACAGCATGGTTCATGAGTCTTCTGGCTTCCTGCAATAGTTGCTGACCCTCTCAGGTAGATTACTGGGACAAGAATGAATCTCCCATGCCATCTACCGCTATGCTGATGCAGGAGACATTAGTCCAAGTGCAATGAGGATGACCAATGGATGACGTTTCCTTCTGTGAATCCTATTTAACAACTTGATAAAGACTGGGTTTGTTAACACAGTCGACTTTCTCCTCAATTGCTTTCATATATACGCTGCATGTATTTTAGAAGCTACAAATTCCTCACAGCCCGTTAGCAAATCCTGTTTTTTTGATATTGTCTTTTTTCTTGTGAAAGTTTGGACTCTTGTGAAATTAGTGCTATTAAGAAACATTGATTTACTTCTGTCCTCAGTTTAGATAGCAAAGTCACATTTTTGTCACAAGTTTTATTTCTGCACATTCTGCATGATGGTTTCAAATTGAGAAAGGATGTCTTTTTTAAATTCAGAGTCAAAAAGTGGTTTTAAATGTTAGTAACATGTTCTAAAGACACAGACATGAAAAAAACTTATGCACAGCCAAAAGAAAATAAACCAAGAGAGTTGGTTTTACTCTGATGAGCTCCAATGAAAGGAAGAAAGTGATCAAGGAAAAGTCTTCTATTCAGAAATCCAAAATGGTCTGTTGTGACGATGCTGTGGCTTTAAGAGGTATGTTTTGTCCTGGTTTCTTTAAAGAGAGAGACAGTGTCAAGCAGTCTACGAGAAGGTAAACAACTTCTGAAGCATTGGTTGTTTTTTTTAAAGCTAGAACAATAGAAGAAGCCTGAGTGGGTGTGGTCTAGTTCCCACCCGCAGAACTAGGGATTTTAGGTTTAGATTTCAGCAGTTGTTGCTGGGGTCTAAGCAGGGTTGGAAGGCAATGGATCTTTCCTGGCTGCTACACTCTCTCTGAGTTTTCTCTCAGAATTGTGTTTTGATATTCTTTCCTCCTGGATTAGAGAACTGCATGTGAGACAATCTGTTTTCTGAATTTGCCTTTTGCTAAGGGTGTGTTTATGGAATGTTGCAATACTGGAACAGTAGTTAAAGAATCTATTATTCTGTTAAGTTTTCCAGTAGGGTTAAGTTATTCCAAGTTCCTCATTCTTTTGTTGTATGTTAATGATAATGTTTGAATAGAATATGTTTTGCTTAATATCGAGTCGTTTGGAAATCAAATTGCATCTGGAGTACAGCACCTCACATTGACCTTTAAAATTAGAAAAAGTTCGAATCTAGGCTACCTTCTTAATAAATTTTGAGGGGATCTGGTCTGGTCCATAACAATGTGAATGGAAAATATTTCAGTGAAAGTAGTGAGAAGAGAATTTGTATTGACACTAAAGACTGCTGAGTGTGGAGACTGTGGTCTTGTGGTGGTGACTGCAGTGTGAGGTTAAACTGTGGTGAGGGGGAGCTTGTAGACAACCACAACCATCTTTCGCAGTGCCATGTCCAACTCCAACCAGTGGAGAGATTTCCCCTGGTTCCCATTGATTCCAGTTTTGCTTGGCCTCCTCAAAGCCACACTCGTTCGAATACAGCCTTGATGTCAAGGGGCTGCCACCTCCCCTCTGGAATTCAGCTCTTTTATCCATCTTTAAGCCAAGGCTATAATGAGGTCAGGAGCTGAGTGACCCTGGTGGAACCCAAACTGAGCATCACTGAGCAGATGCTGCTTGGTAGTACTATTGGTGACACCTTGCATCACTTTACTGTTGATCGAGAGGACACTGATGGAGCGGTAATTGGCCGGGTTGGATTGCACTGCTTTTTGTGCACAGGTCATACCTGGGCAATTTTCCACATTGTCGGGGAGGTGTCAGTGTTGTAGGACAGAGCACAATTGTCACAGTGAGCAGATATAAGATATTCTTGTATACGAAGAAAGACCCTGGTACAAATATTAGGCGAATATTAATTGTCATATTTCACCGGTCAGGCTCAGTCTCTGTATCCCCATTCTGCCTCCTGCCTCACATTCAATTTCCTTATTTTATTTCTGATTCCATACATTCTGATTTTTGCTTATAATCTCTATTGCAGAGCCTTACCTAAAAGGCTCTGGAAGTCCATATAGACAGCACCCGTACACATTCCCTCTTTCACCACTTTGTTCAACTCCTCAACCAGGTTAATCAGACAAGAGCTACTTGTGGCCAATCCATGCCAACTTGTTTTGATCAGCTCATAGTTGCCCAAATGTTCAGTGTGATTATTCTGAAAAGTGAATCCGCACAGAATGGTAAAAGGTTAGTCATGTCTGTGTGCTCCAGTCAGAAATTAAGGTTTACTTTAATGTTTTATTGCTTCTTGAGGACAGAAGCCAGTTTTACATGGAGTCATTGGGTCATATAACACGGAAACAGACCCCTCGGTCCAACTAGTCCAGGCCGACTCTAGTCTCAAACTAAACTAGTCCTACTAGACTGCTCTTGGCCTGTATCCCTCCAAACATTTCCTATCCATGAACATATCTAAATGCCTTTTAAACATTGTAACTGTACCAGCATTCACCACTTCCTCTAAAAGTTCATTCCACACACAAACCACTCCCTGTGCAAAAAAAAATTGCCCTTCATGTCTTTTTTAAATCTTTCTCCTCTCACTTTAAAAATATGTCTCCTAGTCTTGAAATCCCCCACCCTAGGGAAAAGACATCTGTCATTCTCCCTGTCTGTACCCCCCATGATTTTATAAACTTCTATAAGCTCATCCCTCAACCTCCTAAGCTCCAGTGAAAAAAGTCCCAGCCTATCCAGCCAACTCAAACCCTTCATTCCAGGCAGCATTCTGGTAAATCTCTTTTGAATCCTCTCTAGCTTAATAATATCTTTCCTATAACACGGCAACCAGAACTGGATGTAGTACTCCAGAAGAGGTCTCACCAATGTCCTGTAAAACCTCAACATGATGTCCCAACTTTTACACTTAAAGGCCTGTGCAATGAAGGCACCTTCTTAACCACCCTGTCTAAATGTGATGCAAACTTCAGAGAATTATGTACCTGAATCCCTAGGTCTCCCTGTTACATAGAAACAGATTAAAATAGGAGCAGAAGTAGGCCATTTGGCCCATTGAGTCTGCTCTGCCATTCAATAGGATCATGGCTGATCATCCAGCGCAGTACCCTTTCCCACACCCTTTGATTCTTTTAGCCCTAAGAGCTATATCCAACTCCTTCCTGAAAACATTCAATGTTTTGGCTACATCTGCTTTCTGTGGCAGGGAATCCCACAGTTTCATCAACTCTCTGAGTGAAGACATTTCTCCTCCTTTCAGTCCTCATTGGCCTCCCCCATATCCTAAGACCCTGGTTCCGGACTCTTCAGTCACCAGGAACATCCTTCCTGCATATGTCCTGTTAGAATTTCAAAGGTTTCTATGTGATCCCTCCAACCCCCTCATTCTTCTAAACTCCAGTGAATATAGACCTCACCAACCTAATCTCTCTTCATAACTTTCTGCGACATTCGGGGTAGATCAAGAAGCTAAAGCAATTTATGGAAAGGTTTCTTGTTCGTCAGCCAGAGCTTAGAGAGCTCATGAGGACTTAAGCCCACTGCGGGCTCTCTCTAGACCATTGGAAACCAGGTTCAACCTGGCAGACTAAAATCCAAAGTGTAGGAGAGGACAGGGAAGACCCAAAAACATAACAGTCTCTAAACCCAAGAATATCGCTCACTGTCGGAAATTCATCATAACTTTAATGTTTTTGAAATGTTAGTTTTAGGGCACCATTTAAGGGAACATTTCTCCTTGTCCCTCAGTCATGTAATTTGCATAAGAGCAATTGTACTAATTAGAGTAGCTTAATTGGATGGCTAATTGGACTGTGGCACCTAATGAAAGAAGGAGAGAATTTCTGATGAATTAATTGTAAATATTTCACTATATGTGACTGGCAAGCCGCCATGTTTAACACCTTCTGTTTCACTGTGATAAATGATGCTGTATTTAGATACTAACACTTCTGATCATGTAAAACTACACACAACCAGTCTGAGCAATGCAGCAACACTATTTGCTACATGCTGATACATTCCATCAATTACGTTTCCTTACAAAGTGTGCCATGCATTATTTTTCGATCAGAAATGTTACAATTTGGTGCAACACCATGACAGAAGTATTAACTCTCAAAGGCTTGGGGAAGGATATACCTAGTGTAGGGTGACAATAGGTTGCAACAGTACCACACACTAAGAGAAGGTTGAAATGAAAGACTTTTATACTTATGAATTTTGTTTTATTAAATTAAGCAATAAGCCCAATTGAGTTGAACTGCATTAGCTTTATAGTCATGTACTCAAATGAGTATAGTGTACAGTGAAAAGCTTATAACTCACTGCTTACAGCATCACCTTAGGTGCAGAGGACCTAGGTACAATCCTTAGTTACAGAATAGAGAAATAAAAGGAAAAAGGTTACATTACAGCTAGACACAGCATAACCATACGTCAGGAAAAGTTAAAGTTAAGAAGCAAAGTTAAAAAGACAAACACCACAGTCTCTCTCCAAGGGCTATCTGCAGCAAACCAGCACAGAGGGCTCCATGTGGTCTATCCGCTAGCTGCCATCCTGGTCTGCACTAGGCCGCTGGTTGCTGGTGGCCCCACTCAGGGGAGTGCTAAAATGTGTCCTCCAAGTTAGTACAGACAAAAATTAAACTGTCTAGTGACAGGGCTCGCAGGAGTCCTCCCACTTTCCATCAGAGATCTGGGGTGGAGGGTGTTGCATGCAGCAGCCCTGTGCAATTGCAGATGAAAGCGGTTTGTGGACTGTCAGCCCAGCTGCTTATTTGTGTTGCTACGGAGTCTGTGGACCATGTACATATTGGTTATGGCTGCATCCCCTTTTAGATTATTTGAGAAACAGTTTGTTGCGCTTTCAGTTGCACTTCAGGCCCATGCTACTGACCTTTGGGCTCTTGGTCTGGGGTGGGCTATGGAGGAACAAGTCAGAGGCTGTCTTCTGGGCCTGGCCAAGGTGGTCATCAACAGGTTCTGGCAGTGGGGGCTTTCATAGATCATAGAATCCCTACAGTGTGGAAACAGGCCCTTTGGCCCAACAAGTCCACACCGACCCCCAGAGCATCCCATCCAGACCCATCCCCCTATAACCCACCTAATCTGCACATCCCTGGACACTATGGGCAATTTCCCACAGCCAATCCACCTAGCCTGCACATCTTTGGACTGTGGGAGGAAACCGGAGCACCCGGAGGAAACCCACACAGACATGGGGAGAATGTGCAAATTCCACACAGACAGTCACCTGAGGGTAGAATCGAACCCAGAGCCCTGGCACTGTGAGGCAGCAGTGCTAACCACTGAACCACCATGTCATGTTCAAAATTCCTAACTGCCTGCCTTTCTTCTGAGGCTATGTGGTTGCACCCAGATGTTCTTAGAGTGGCAGCACACAGTGCCCACCAACACTCTCAAAGCTTTCACAGATAGCTGGGCACCACGGGGGCTGGATGCATTATTTCCCCCTTCCAACTCCATCTCAATTTAAATCCACCCTCCTTCCATACCCTTCCCTATTGTAGCTATCATGTTTGCAAATTGCTAATTTGTTTAGTGTAGAAGATTTGGGGGCAGGTCAATAAACAAAATGTAAAGTGAGCAGCACGCTATTATAAAGGCCGGATGTCAGGGTCTGTGAGGTAAAGGTTGGATGTAGATGGGGCCTGGGCATTAAGGTGGGCGACCATGCCAATTTCTGAACCCTGCTCCTGCCATCTGCTCTCTTGACCAACATATGCTCACAGTCCAGCAACAGCCATCCCTCCTTCACCAGACTGAGAGTTCATTATTAGGCTCATCGAAAGCTTTGTTAAGAAAGATGGCAGCATGGCTCGTAGCGCCAGGGGCCCAGGTTCGATTCCACCCTCGGGTGACTGTTTGTTTGGAGTTTGCACGTTCTCCCCGTGTCTGCGTGGGTTTCCTCCGGGTGCTCTGGTTTCCTCCCACAGTCCAACGATGTGCAGGTTAGGGTGAATTGGCCATGGAAAATTTTCCTGTAGTGTCCAGGAATGTGCAGGCTAGGTGGGGTAGCCATGGGGAAAAACAGGGATGGGTGGCCTGGATGGGATGCTTTTTGGAGGGTCAGTGATGGGCCGAATGGCTTGCTCCCACACTGTAGGGTTTCAATGAAGGGATTAACCAGGACAAGTGTATCCAATTTCCCCACATAATGGAAGAAGGTTCGGCTGTGGAGGTGGGCACTCTGTGGCATGATGGCCTACGAACCATCTTTGCTTTATCAGGTGACATACCGCTAAAGTTACCTCCTACTTCCATTTGATCACTCTACCAACAGTGGTGGCCTGCGTACTTTTTAATATTTGATTTCTGAGGAAGGTTCACCAGACCCGAAACGTTAACTCTGTTTTCTCCTTCACAGATGCTGCCAGACCTGCTGACCTTCTCCAGCAACTTTTTTTTTTGTTCCTGATTTACAGCATCCGCAGTGCTTTTGGTTTTTACATTTTAATATTGTCTTTTTTTCAAAGTGACTGAGAAGGAACCCTCCAGCTGCTTACCAGCGAAGTGGCTCCTCTGACTTTGAAAGCCTCTGCCTCACCCTCAGTTTGACCCATCTTAGCCTGGAAACCCGTTTCTGTGCCAATTGAGGTGCCAGAAAAGTCTGTTTTTCCCTTCGGGAGCGACAGTGTGTACCATCTATACGATCCACTTCAAAGCTCCTTAGACAACACCTTCCAGACCCAGGACCACTTCCATCTAGAAGCACCAGGGCAGCAGATACATGGCAGCACCAATCCCCTTGCAAGTTCCTCTCCAAGCCACTCACCATCCTGACTTGGAAATATATTGCCTTCAGTTTTGTTGATTGAAAACCCTGGACCTCCCTCCCCAGCAGCACTGTGGGTGTCCCTACAACACATGGGTTGTAGCAGTTTGTGAAGGCAGTTCACCACTGCCTTTGGTCAATTAGCAATGGGCAATTGATGCCAGCTTTGCCAGTGATGTCCTCATTCCCTGAAAGAACTTCGAAAAAGCAGTGTCGGGAGCAACACCTCATATTCCGCCTCAGGAACCCTCAGCCCGATGGCCTAAACGTGGAATTCACCCAGTTTTAAAACCTCCCCACCCCCTGGCCTTGTCCCTTGTCTGACCCTCCCTCTCATCCCTGCCTCCTTGACCTGACACAACCTGTCCATCTTCTCTCCCACCTATCTGCCCCATCCATTCCACTGACCAAATCCCACCACTCCTCCCTGCACTCGCCTATCACCATCCCACCCATCTTCCCCAGCCCCACCCATCTCTCGCTATTTATTTCCCAGCTCCCTTCCCCCTCCCCATTTCTGCAGAAGGATTCCAACCTGAAACATCAGCTTTCCTGCTCCTCTGATGCTGCCTGGCCTGCTGTGTATCTCCAGCTCCACACTGTGTTGTGTCTGACTCCAGCATCTGCAGTTCTTGCTATCTCTGAGTGGCTCCTGTTTCCTGCACACCCCCAAACCCAATCCCCATTGCAGTAATCCAACGCAGTTTTCGCCTCCTCCTGATTGTGACAGTAATCCCTTTCCTTGCTGTTTTGGGTGTAGATGCTATTCACATTATTGTGCAACCCGTTTTTTCTGTAAATGATGATGTGCATTGGCGTGGTCCACATTGGTTGTGCACCCATCCTTGTGTTTACACCCTTTGTCTTTGCTTTACTCGTTGTAGGAGTGCAATACACTGTGAAGTGTACCTTTCCAAGTATTCCCTCTCAATGAGTGCTGCTTGATCTGAGTGTGCAGTAGGAAAGATGAATGTTGGCAATGTCGTGATGCTCTTAGAATGCTAATGAAGGGTTGAGAGCAGAAGACATGGCTGTATTCATCTCACTTTGGGTCCTTCATGTTGAATAAATTTGTAAGCACTGATTTTCTGAGCAGAACATTTATGTTATAGACTCCCTTGAGTAGTAACAAAGGTGATCACCAAACTCCACCATGGGCACTATTAGTTGTTAAATGACATCAGTTTCATGGGTTGGCTGAGCCAGTTATTACTTCTATTCCCATCTGGTCCATTATCATTAAGAGCTAATTACATGGTCACTTTATTATTGTGCAGGTTGTTTCGGAGTCTTGGGTAGAATCAATGTCAGAGAAATTCAATGACAGATTCTTTGAATTGTGTTTTTTTTAATGAAGCATGAAATAGTTCTTTTGGGGAAAAAGAAAATGGATAAATTGTTAAGTCCCAGTTCCACCTTCTGCAAGTTCATTAGAATGCTGAATATGTCCATGTTTCATAGAAGTTTTTTATTCAATTGGATCCAAACTCTAAAGCGAAACTAATGGATTGTGAGATCTCTGAGCTAAAATCACAATGGATGTCTAAAACAAACAATTTAATTGAAAGAACGTGGCAGTTGTAGATAATGTTCCTAGAACCCCTACAGTATGGAAGCATGCCATTTAGCTCATACCAACCCTCCAAAAAGTATCCCACTCCCATCCCTGTAACCCTACATTTCCCATGGCTAACCCACCAAGCCTGCATACCCCTGGACACCATGGGGCATCTTAGCACGGCCAATCCACCCTAACCTGCACACGTTTGGGCTATGGGAGGGAACCAGAGCACCCAGGCAAAACACATGCAGACACAGGGAGAATGTGCCAACTCCACACAGACAGTCACCCAAGGGTGGTATTGAATTCAGGTCCCTCCCACTGTAAGGCAGCAATGCTAACCACTGAGCCACCATGCCATTCAGCAGATCTGGGTTCAAGTTCCACTCAGGAATTAATTGATCTGAAAGGTGTCCAGGTGTCAAAACTTCTAATATGCTTATGTCAAGTTGCAAGGGTCTCTTGGTCAGTCAGAGGCATTCAGTAGAAGTAGTACCACAGCATCCCCATGTTTAAAGATTCCACAATGAGTTCCAGTGGGTCCGTGACCAGCATCCCTCTATACCTGTGGTACTCAAAGAGGAAGAAAGGGGAATGATACAGAGTTCTTGATGTGAATTACACTGCAGTCACAACAACAGGTTATGGCACTCACCCACAGAGCGAGTTCCAAACAAGCTTTCTCTGCTAATGTCAATTTGAATACTTTTGGTGTAGTTCTGGTGTAACTTGAATGCAGAAACTTTGAAACTACTCACCTCTACCAATGTGTAAAACGATTTGAACAGCAATAGATTCACAGTGACTACGGAACATTGTCTCACTGCAAGGTCAGCTAGTGACGTGGCTTAATTAACAGTCCAGGGGTTTGAACTTAAAATGTGAGGCAGGCCATTCACTGTCACTCAGTATTTCTATTCTTCAGTGACTCCTTCTATCCTGGTGGTACCTGGAGCTGAAGAATCAGACCTCATCCTGGCTTTGAGAAGTCAGTGGTGGTGCCCCAGTGAGGACTGGGAGAGTGTAGGGGAGTGAGAATCACATTGTATGAGGGGCAGTCTATAATGGTGCTCTCAGGAAAAAAAACATTAATCACCTCGGACATACACCAGTCAGTCAGCTCAAGGCTGATTTTCGTTTGTACTTCACAGATAATCAATAGTTTGCTGAAGAGATGAGTTTAAGGAGCCTTTAATGGAGGGACAAAGCAAAGCGAGGTCTAGGGACAGAGTTCCATACTTGGTTCTTTAACCCGTAATACTCTCATCAAACAAAAGTCTATCAATCTTAAATTTGAAGTTTCCAATTGATCCTTTGGGGAGGCAGGGAGAGGGCGTTCCAGATTTTCAGAGTTCTTTGAGCGAGGCCTGGGCAGATTGGATGTGGAGATGTTTTCACTAGGAGGAGCGATTAAGATCCGAGGTCACAGCTTCAGAGTAAAGGATGTGTTGACCTTGGAGGGTGTTCAGAGGACGTTTGCCAAAATGATCCCAAGGATGAAGAGCTTGTCATATGAGGAGGGTTTGAGGACTCAGGATCTGTACTTGATGGAGTTTGGAAGGATGGGGTGGGTATCTCATTGAAACTTACAGAATATTGAGAGGCCTGTATAGAGTGGATGTGGAGAAGATGTTTCCACTAGTAGGACAGATTAGGGCCTAAGGGCACAATCTCAGAATGAAGGGACGACTATGTAAAACTGAGATGAGGAGGATTGTCTTCAGCCAAAGGGTGATGAATTGTGAATCTCATTGCCATAGAAGGTAGTGGAGGCTAAGTCACTGTGTGTATTTAAAACAGAGATAGATAGGCTTCTCAAACATATTCTCCTGCTTTGTCCCCATAACCCTTGCTCGCCTTTCTAATCAAGACCCTATCAGCCATGATCAAATAGCGGACAGACTCAATGTGCTGAATGGCCTAATTCTGCTCCTAAGTCTTATCGTCTTGAGGCAATCAAAAAGATGATGCCAGTTACTTTCCTGTTTCTTACCAGATCACTATCAAACTTCCTTTAAATGATCACTTGTTTTCTCCATCATCCACTACATAATAACACCACAGGACATCCATTAGGTATATCTGAACCTTATTAGCAGATGTATCTGTTCAGTCTGAAAGACAGAAACCACTTTCCTCCAAAATATTCCCTCTATTATGTATCTCTGTTCTTCCAATTGTAACAACTCGAGAAAGTGTTGCCTTTCCATTCCCATATAGTTAACACTGCAGGGATCAATACTGGGTCCACTTTTGTTCATCATTTATACAAACGATTTGGGTGAGAATATAGGAGGCAGTGTTAGTAAATTTGCTGATGATACCAACATTGGTGGTGTAATGGAGAGTGAAGAAAGTTATCTAAGGTTACAAAGAGATCTTGATCAATTGGGTCAATGGGCTGAAGAGTGGCAGATGGAGTTTAATTTGGATAAATGTGAGGTATTACATTTTGGTAAAACAAACAAAAGCAAGGCTTATACAATTAAAAGGAGGCTTTGGGCAGTGTTGTAGAACAGAGAGACCTAGGGGTTCAGGTACATAATTCTTTGAAATTTGTGTCAATTATAGAAATGGTGGTTAAGAAGGCATTTAGCACAGTTGCATTCACTGCTCAGGCCTTTGAGTATAGGAGTCGGGATGTTATGTTGAGGTTGTGCAAGATGTTGGTCTCCCTGTTATAGGAAGGATATGATTAAACTGGAGAGGGTTCAAAAGAGATTTATCACGATATTGCAAGAAATAGGGGGTTTGAATTATAAGGAGATGCTGGATAGGCTGGAACTTTACTCACTGGAGCATAGGAGGTTGAGGGGTGACCTTGTAGAGGTTTATAAAATAATGAGGGGTATAGATAAGGTGAATGGCAGGTGTCTTTTCCCCTAGGGTGGAGGATTTCAAGACTAGGGGGCACATTTTTTAAGGTGAGGGGAGAAAGACTTCAAAAAGACACGAGGAGTAATTCTTTTCCACAGAGACTGGTTCATGGGTGGAATGAACTTTCAGAGGAAGTGGTGGATGCAGGCACAGCTACAATGTTTAAAAGACATTTGGATAAGTACTAGTTGGACCAAAGGGTCTGTTTCCGAGCTGTATGGCTCTATAACTCTATGACTAATGCCTCCATCTATCCACCTTGGGATTCCCATTCCACCTGCTGTTTTGAGTGGAAATTGCACAATACCATGTTCTAAAAGAGCAACGGGGTTTTCTCTCATATCCTGGTCAACATTCAACTCTGAACCAACATTAGCAAAAACAACTTTTATTATAGAATCCCTACAGTGTGGAAACAGACCCTTTAGCCCAACAAGTCCACACTGAACCTCAGAGCATCCCACCCAGACCAATCTCCCTATAACCCACCCCTGAACACTGCAGGCAACTTAGCATGCCCAATCCACCTAGCCTGCACATCTTTGGACTGTGGGAGGAAACCAGAGCACCCAGAGGAAATTCACGCTGACACAGGGAGAATGTGCAAACTCCACACAGACAGTTGCCCGAGGCTGCAATTGAACCCAGGTCCCTGGCGCTGTGAGGTAGCAGTGCTAACCACTGAGCCACTGTGCTCATTTATCTGATTGCTGTTTATTGTTGAAAAGGGAGACAACTTGCTAAAGTTTTCATCTTTCACTCATCAGGACAAATGCAAGAATGCCAAATTTCAAAATCTCAAAACGACATCCACTAAAGGAAAAAAGGATGCTGATTGGTTGGCAAGTTGACTGATTGGCTGAGGCGTTACCATGGAGAAAGCAACATGAAATGATAGGCTGTCCAATCTAACTTGCAATTCAAAAAATGTTTGAGTAAATTCCTTTCATTTGCGGAGAATAGGTCCCTATGTATGAGTAAATGTCACTTCGAACGTGTGTACACATTATTTTATTTTAATTCATTGGATGGAAGTGTCACTGGCTAGCCTAACACTTATTGCCCACCCCGGAGTTAAGAGTCAACCACATTGCTGTGGGTGTGGAGGCACATGTAGGCCAGACCAGGTAAGGATGGCAGTTGGAGATAGTAAGAACTGCAGATGCTGGAGTCAGAGACAACACAGTGTGGAGCTGGAGGAACACAGCAGGCCAGGCAGCGTCAGAGGAACAGGAAAGTTGATGTTTCGGTCCTAAATCCTTCATCAGGACAAGATGGCAGTTTCCTTCCCTAAAGGACGTTATGGGTTTTTTCCAACAATTGACAACGGATTCATGGGCATCATTAGATTCTTAATTCCAGATTTCTTTTCTTTTAAATTGAATTCAGATTACACCATATGCCATGGCAGGATTCAAACCCAAGTGCCCAGAACATTACCTGGGTCTCTGGATTGACAGCCCAGTGATAATACTACCAGACCATCACCTCCCTTTATAATGTAATTGCTTCTAACTTAAGACAGGCTCATGGTATGGCTGAGCTATGAAAGCAGGGATCTTTGACAACCTTCTGTCTCATAAGATGCTTTGGTTTGTACCTTTTTGATCATCTCTAAGTGTTAGATGTCACCTACCGATTCAGGAGGCCAAACTGGAATGGCAGTCTCTGAAATAGCTAGGCTTCTCTTTTCGGTACCGTACGCAATTGTAGCTAACTGCATTATGGCCAAATTTGGTAATGACACAAAGATAGGTGGGAGAGTGAGTTGTCTAACAGATAAAAAGAATCCACAAAGTCAAAATAAAGTTTAGTGAATGGGCATAAGATTTGGCAGATGGATTGTTATGTGGGGAAATGTGAAGTCATCCACTTTGGCAGGAAGAATAAAAAAAAGTCAGAAATATATTTAAACAGAGAGAGATTGTTGCAGTGTGGAGGGATCTGAGTGTCCTTGTATTCCAATCATAAAGGTTAGCATGCAGTCACAACAATCAGCTAGGAAGACAAGTTAAATCTTGGGCTGTATTGCAAGGAGGGAGTTGTACTATGTAAAAATAGGAGCGTTTTGCTAACAAGTTTACAGAGAATTGGGGAGACCAGATCAGGGGAGTACTGAGTACAGTTTTGGTCTCCTTATATTAGGAAATATGCACTTATATTGGAAGCAGTTCAAGTAAGCTTCATCAGGCTGAATCCTGGGATGAAGGTATTTTTCTTATGAAGAAGGATTGAATGGGTTGGGCCAAGAAGCATGAGAGGTGATCTTACTGAAACATTCTGAGGGTGCTCCATGGGGTAGGGCTGAAAGAATGATTCTACTGTTAAGGGATCCAGAACTAGGGGGCAAAATTTTTTAAAAGGGGTCTCCCATTAGGATGGAGATAACAAGGAAATTGCTTTCTCAATGGTTTTGGAATCAGACAGCAATGGAAGCTGGGTCATTGAATATATTCTAAGTTTAGTTTAGACTACTGATCTATAAGGGGGGTAAGGGTTTATGGGGAAACAGGCAAGAAAGTAGAGTTACAGCAATAATCAGATCAACGATGGTCTTGTTGAATGGTGCAGTAGAGCTAAGGGGCTGAAAGGGTTAGAATCCTGACACAGTGTAGAAAGAGGCCATTCAGCCCATTGGCTCAGCATCAAACTTCCGCAGAGCATCCCACTCAGACCCAACCCTCCCCTCCACTACTGTGCAATTCCCATGGCAATCCTATCTAGCCTGCACACCCCTGGACACTATGGGTTATTTAGCATGGCCAATCCACCTGATGTGCACACCTTTGGACTGTGGGAGGAAATCAGAGTGCCCAGAGGAAGCCTATACATACACGGGGAGAATGTGCAAACTCCACACAGACATCTGCCCGAGGATGGAATTGACCCCAGGTGTCTGACATTGTGAGGGAGCAGTGCTAACCACTGAGCCACCATGCCACCCATTGCTGGTCCCTCCTGCTCGTACTTCTTATGGTCTGAAAAAGCAGTGATAACACTAATTGGCAGGGGGTAATGTGGCAATGTTTGCCCTTGGCATTAGGGCAACAAATGACCGAGTCTGTCGTCAAGGAGCACCGGCAAAATTGAAGTGAATTCTGATCAAATGGACAACTCTCCATCGGTTGGTGCCATATCTAGCATTGAGAACTATCGCACTGGTCAAGGAATAGCGTAAAATAGTAAAACTCATGGAAATATACCTTACAGACAATGTTCAACATAACCATCCCTGGGAACATCCTGTCCCACCAAAAGGACTGAGCCAACTGAAGTGGCAGCAGAGTGGTGTGCAGTGGGAGGACATTGTCCTGGGTACTCTCAACATTGACACTAGAGCTATGAAATCTCATGGCATCAGTTCAAATATGGACAAGGCTGGCCCCTGCTGATTACCACCTATTGTTCTCCTTAAACAATCAATGTTCCTCTCTGTTGAACAGCAATTGGAAGAAGCACAGAGTTATACACAGAATGACCTTGGGTCATTGATGCCCATTACCAAGAGTGGCTCAGTAGTGCCATTGATGAATGTGTCGGTTGAGTCCTAAAGGACATTGCTGGTAGACTGTACCTGTGGCAGATGGTGAGAGAACTAACAGGAGGAAAAAAAACGACACGACTTCATCCTCACCAACCTACCTGTCACAGAAGCATCTCTCCATAACAGTACTGTTAAAAGAGTGACTGTTGCATAGTCCATAACTTTATTGAGATCTATTGGATCTATGCACACTCTGTTTTCCAGTTTTATTCACTGTTGTTAGTGACGTAGTAGCCATGTCCCTGGACTTGTAATCCAGGATCCCAGGCTAACGCTGCAGGGGCATAGGTGGAAACCCCATCAGACCGGCTAGTGAAATATGGATTGCATAAAATTTTGGAATTGAAAGGCTGGCCTAATGATATCTATATAACCACATTCAATGGTCATTAAAAACTCATCTGGTTCACTAATGCCTTTTAGAGAAGGAAACTGCCATCCTGACCTGGTCTGGCCTACATGTGACTCCAGACCCACAGCAATGTGGTTGACTCTTGACTGCCCTCTGGGCAATTAGGAATGGGCAATAAATACTGGCCCAACTGCTGACAGTTACAATCCATGAATGAATTTAACAAATGTTGACTTGCCCAGTGTGTAGGAATTATCCCTTTCTTGATTACTACCTTCTTTTCCAGCTCTTCTACCTTGTCTTTCAGGCGATGGTAGGGGGATTGATTAGCTCAGTTGGCTGGCTTGCAAAGCAGAGTAATGCTGACAGCATTGGGTTCCATTCCCACACTGGGGCTGAGGTTACAGTGAGGATTCTTCATCTCCACCTCTTCCCCTCTCCTGAAGCATGATGGTCAAACGACATCCAGTCACCTCGTCCTAATGAGAGAGCAGCCTATAGCCAAGTAGGATTATGGTTATGTTCGCTTTAGCTTACTTTAGGGTGGCTGGAGCTGTCATCAGCAGATGCTGCTTTGTTCTCATATCACACTAGGCAACTTTGAGATGTTATTCACCAGGAAAAATGTAAACTGATGAAAACATCTTTGTAATCTTCCAGCATCTGCTTAGCAGTCGTTAGTTTAGCGGCTTGGAAAACATTGCAAACCTCTTGCACCAACTGGAGTTACCATTGCAAGCTTTAGAATTACTTTAGTGAAGAGGAGTGCACTTCGCTTCACGTTTGCTACCAGGAACTCCAAATCTTTCCACAGTCCATTGTGCTGAGCTCTCAGTTCCATTAGTTCTCTTGCGGTGAGTATCATCCCATCACTGAACTATTCCAGCACAGAAAGAGGCCACTCGGCCCATCACACCTGCTCTGGTTCTATTGCCAATCTCCTGCCTTTCCCCCACATCCCTGCACATCATTCCGATGCAAGTAATCATCTAATGTGCCTCTGCTAAGCCTCAACTGAACCTGCCTCCACTACATTTCCAGGCAGCATGTTCCACACGTTAACAACTCTGAATGAGAAAGCTTTTTCTCACAACATCTTTATTTCATTTGCACATCATTTGAATCTATGCCTTCTCATAGAACATAGAACGTAGAATGTAGAACATAGAACACAGGACAGTACAGTGCAGTACAGGCCCTTCGGCCCACGATGTTGTGCTGACGTATTATCCTACTAAGATCAATCTGCCCTGCATATGCTACATTTTACTATCCTCCATGTGCCTATCCAAGAGTCGCTTATAAGTATCTCAAGTATCTGACTCCAATATCACTGCCAGCAGCGCATTCCACACACCCACCACTCTCTGTGTGAAGAACCTACCTCTGACATCTCCCATATACCTTCTTCCAATCACCTTAAAATTATGCCCCCTCATAATAGTCATTTCTCGTTCTTGTTCCTTTCATGAGCTTCTCCTTATCTACTCTGTCTAGTTCGCTCATGATTTTGTATAATTCTATCAAGTTTCCCCTCAGCCTTTTTCTCTCTGGGGAGAACAGTCCCAACTTCTTCAATCTTGACTGAAGTTTTCCATCCCTGGAACCATTCTTGTATGTCACTTCTGTACTCTCTCCAATGTATTCACACCTTTTCTACAATATGACACTCACAATTGTACGCAATAATTCCAGATGAAGTCTAGCAAGTGTCTTGTACAAGTTCAACATCATCTCCCTATCTTATACTCTTTGCCCCTATCTACAAAGCTGCATACTTCATTAACTGCTCTCTCCTGCATTTCCTTTAATAATGTGTAAGTCATATATACCCAGGTCTGTCTGCTCCTGCATTTCCTTTAGAATAATACCATTATTTTATATTGTCGTTCAATGTTCTTCTGAAGAAAATGCGCTGCCTCTCTCTTCTCTGTATTAAATTTCGGCTGCCACACCTTCCATTTCTGAAGAAGAGTCCCGACCCGAAATGTCAACTTTCCTGCTCCTCTGATGCTGCCTGGCCTGCTGTGTCCCTCCAGCTCCACACTGTGTTATCTCAGACTCCAGCATCTGCAGTTCTTGCTATCTCTGAGTGAGTTACAACCAGCTTGTCAATGTTGTTTTAAAGTTCCATATTGTCCATACAGCCTCGTGCTTACTGTGAAGAGCTTCCCTTTTTATTTGTTCACCAGCTTGACTGATTTCCAATTGCTCTGCAAAGCTCAGAGGGCTGCACAAAGCGCTGGTGTCTATCTAACACTTCACATTAATTTGATGCTCTCCTTCTGCAGCCGGCCTTCTAACAGTCACAAACCATTTTATCACCTTTAGACCTGATGACGCCAACCCAGGCTATGGGGTAAAACCATCGGTTCATATCTCTTCCGGCTGTCAACTTCAGCAGATTGCCCAGCTAGACACTTCTCTACAAAGTCAATCAGCTTGTTGCAGTTAGAGACAACAAGGTGCAGGGCTGGATGAACACAGCAGGCCAAGCAGCATCATAGGAGCAGAGAGGCTGAAGATTCGGGCCTAGACCCTTCATCAGAAAAGGGGGAGGGGAAGGGGGTTCCGAAATAAATAGGGAGAGAGTGGGAGGCGGATAGAAGAGGGATAGAGG
>NC_063367.1:7696629-7715558 GCF_021869965.1 Rhincodon typus | reverse complement strand
ATCCCCAAATAACCAACACAAAGTACTACCTAGCAACCAAACAGCCAAGTTTCATATCTGGACAATCATACAATTAATCAATCTGAAATGAGTGCTGCTGAAGAACATTGGAGTTGATACTGTCATTAACTGAGAGTGACTTTTGTATTTCAGAACTGCAGTGAGGTATTCCAGTCAATCAATGTGTCCCCCACCTGACCAGCCATGGGTGTATTATGAGTTCCTGTAATAACTCCATATTGCTGTTTGCCTATTGCTTGACTAATAGTGCATGCTGTATATTACTTTGCAAAAGAGTGCTGAAGAATTTTGATGTTTAATGGAAGAATTGGACTGCAGTCTCACTACTTGTGTAATTCTTGGGTCAGAACCTGTTAAGACTGGGAACAGTTCCACATTCCTGAAATCATCCCTGAATGGCCAAGTTCCAGTTTTAACATTCTGCGTCCCTTAATCTGAACTCAATCCAACAGAGCTTGTCTCTATTTTATCACATCCTTCAGTCACCTTAAATACCTTAATTCGTTCACCTCTTACATCCTCAAAACTGACCTTTTTCTAGTTCTGTCACAAGATGTGAGAGCCCTGGGCAAGGTCATCATTGGTTGCACATCCCTCATTACCCTGGAAGAGATGACAATAAGCTGTGGAGCTCAGTCTATGTAACCAGCTCTAATCACGTTATCAGCCTTGGTGTCATTCTGGTGAATCTGAACTGCAACCCCTCCAAATGCCAATGTATCCTCTTTGAACAATAGTTTATAGAATCCGTGGAGATTTATGACTCAGGAGGAGGCCATCAGGCCCATTGCGCCTATACTAGCCATAGAAGAGCTATCGAGTTTAATTCCATGTATCCGTTTTTGACCCGTAGCCCTGTGGGTTGCAGCATTCCAAGTGCAAATTGGAAGGTTTATTTTAAACATGGTGAGTTTTTCATGTAACGTGTGCCAGACCCAACCATCCTCTGAGTGCAAAATCCCACTAAAATGTCCACAAATGGTCTTAAATCAATACCCTCCCTGTTTACTGACTTGTCCATATAGTTCCTTCTTCTTCACTCGTCCAGCCCCTTTATAACTTCAAACATCACAAAGAAATCTGCCTTCCAACATTTCAATGTGTTGTTACCTGAAAGGATTGGAAAGTGATTAGAACCTAACTTTTTTCCTCTCTTGGACCTCTTAGCCACCTGTGATGTAATTCATCTGGGTCTACAGGATTTAACAAGGTTTCTATTTTTGACTCATATTGACTGGATTATTTAAACCTCAGGAAATGCAAATGGAAAAGGGAGAACTGAAGGGTTAGTTCCATAAGGTAAGTGTCTTTACAGCAATGCATATTCACTAGGAGGAGCAGGACTATCTCCTACAGCCCATTATGTCTATGCTTGCACTCCTATAGGGCAATTTTCCTGGGGCTACCTTCCCCTGGGAACCTTGCACATCCCTCTTTTCTAGATAATCATCTAGTTACTTCCTAAGTGCTTTAATTGAAACTCTCTCCTCTGCATACTCCGACAGTACATTCCAAATCTTAACCGTTTGCTGTGTAGAAATGTTTCTCCTCATTTCACCGTGACTCCTTTCACTGGCTTCCTTAACTCTGTGACCTTTCATTTTTGGTAGCCTTTCTGTATCTGGAAACGTTAACTCTGTTTTTCTCTCTCTACAGATGCTGCTAGACCTGCTGAGTTTCTCCAGCAGTTAAGAACATTGAACATCGAACTGTGCACTGCAGGAACGGGTCCTTCAGCCCACGATGTTGTGCCAAACATGATGCCAAATGAAACTAACCCCTTCTGCCTGCCATTGGCCCATATCCTTCCATTCCTTGCATATTCATGTGCTTATCTAAATGTGCCTTAAATACCCCTATTGTATCTGTCTCCATCACCACCCCTAGCAGTGCGTTCCACACTCCTACCACTCCCTGTGTAAAAAACATTCCCCTCACATCTCCTTTGAACTTACCCTGTCTCACCTTAAATACATGCCCCCTAGTATTAGACATTTCAACTTTGGGAAAAAGATTCTAAACATCAACCCTATCTACGCTTCTCACAATTTTATAGATTTCTATCAAGTCTCCCTTCAATCTGCGCTGCTTAAGAGAAAACAACCTGAGTTTTTCTAGCCTCTTCTTATAGCTCATACCCTTTAATCCAGGCAGCATCCTGGTAAACCTCTTCTGCACCTTCTCCAAAGCCTCCACATCCTTCCAGTAATGTGGCGACCCGAACCGAGTGCAATACTCTAAGTGCGGCCTACAAAATCTTATAAAACTGCAACACGACACGCTGACTCTTGCACTCAATTTCCTGACCAATAAAGGCAAGCGTGCCATCCACCTTCTTTACCACCCTATCTACTTGTGTGGCAACTTTCAGGGAACTGTGGACTTGAACCCAAGATCCCTCTGTACATCAATGCTGTTCAGGGTGCTGCCATTAATTGTATACCTTTCCTTAACATTTGATCTCCCAAAGTGCAGCACCTCACACTTACCCGGATTAAACTCCATCTGCCATTTCTCCAGCCATATCTGCAACTGATCTGTATCCAGCTGTATCCTTTGACAACCTTCTACACTACCCACAACTCCACTGATCTTTGTATCGTCTGCAAACTTACTAAACTACCCATCTACATTTTCATCTAAGTCATTTATATATATCACAAATAGCAGAGATCCCAGTACGGGTCCCTGCGGAACACCACTACTCATGGACCTCCAACCTGAAAACCACCCACCAATACTTTCTGTGGACTAGCCAATTCTGAATCTATGTGGCCAAGTCATCATGGATCCCATGCATCTTAATCTTCTAGATGAAATGACCATGAGGGACCTTGCCGGTTTAGAACTGCCCCCAACAGGTTTTTAAACAGTTCCCCCATGTCAAGTGTGGACTTGCCTGATAACAGCACCTCCCAATTAACAATCCCTAGCTCCTGCCTAATACTGATGTAATTTGACCTCCCCCAATTTAGTACCTTCCTGCAAGATCCTGACTTATCCTTGTTCATAGCTATCTTAGAACTTGAGGAGTTGTGATCACTGTTACCAAAATGCTCTCCCACTGAAAGGTCAGTCACTAGGCCAGGCTCATTAGCCAGTACAATGTCAAGTATTGCCCTCCTCTAGTTGGACCATCCACATAATGTTTCAAGAAACCCTCTTGGATGCACTTAATAAATTCCGCCCTGTCTAAGCCTCTTGCTCTCAGGCAGTCCCAATCAATATTGGGGAAGTTAAAGTCACCCACAATGACAACTCTGTTTTTATTGCACCTTTCCATCATCTGCCTACATATTTGTTTCTCAATCTCTCTGTGGCTGTTGGGGGTTCCTATAGTATAATCCTACCAGAGTGATTACACCCATCTTATTTTTGAGCTCTACCCATATTGCTTCAGTGGATGAGCCCTCCAGCATGTCCTCTCCAAGTGCAGATGTATCATCTCTTTGATTAGTAATGCAACTCCTCCAGCATTTTTACCTTCCTCTCTATCTCATCTAAAACAACAAAACCCTGGAACGTTGAACAGCCAAACCTGTCGCTCCCTCAACCAAGTCTCTGTCGTTGCCACAACATCATAGTCCCATGTACTGATCCAGGCTCTAAACTCATCTGCTTTACCTTTAATACTCCTTGCATTGAAATAAACACACTTCAGCCCATTGGTACCAATTCTCTGCTTTTGTTTCAAAGATTTCCAGCAACCATGACATTTTGCTTTCATCTGAACCAAGACACAGTTGCTCAACGCAGGTCACAGACTCTGGAAAAAAATCCAAAATCTCTAAGCTTAGCGACATCCTTTAGTCATTATTTTTTCTGCCGTCTCCTCACTCATTCAGGTATTGACACATGTAATAGCAGCAAAGTAATATACAACTTGTTACCTGGTAAGTGCAGTTTGACTTGCCAGTGTTTTGGCAGAAAAAATCCACCAAATGCTTTTCCTCTTATGTTTATTTGGGCTCTTGAAGAGGTAAGGGCCAGTGAATAAAACCTGGCACACCTTAGTGTCTCACAATATCTGCTGTTTCCCAAAGCAACAGTGGGTATTGTAGGGGGACAGTGAAAGTGGTGTCAAAGTGGCAAGGTTATTCGACTCGTAACTCAGATACTCAGGTGAATACTCTGGGCTCAAATTCCACTAAGGCAGCAGGTAAAAGTTGAATTCAGTGAATAAATTTAGAATATAGAGCTAGTCCCAGCTATGCTGTCCACAAGAGCCATCATCAGTTGTTGTAAAAGAGGTTCATTAATGTCCTCGCCCAGTCCAGCTTACATCAGATTCCACATCAATCTGTTTGACTCCTAACTCATGCTCCGTTCAAGGGCAACAAATATGGAGCTGCCAGTGACCCACGAAAGAACGATGAACAAAAATTACTAGCTTAAGAACGCCCTTTCTGTCGTGCTAAAGCTGCAGAAGAAAGCAATGAACGAGTCACAGGGAGTTATAGTGAGGAAAAGGAGCACCACTCACCCACTTGAAGACATTAACCCCAAGCTGTCGTTCCATGAACTGCAACAAGTGGAAGTGTCCTTTCGGCTGAGCAGGGAGGTGATGTGTGTCATGGATTAGGAGCAATGTACTGGGGAAATGACAAATTTTAGTTACTCAAAGAGTAGGGCAAGAGAGAATAATAACCACTAGTTTTAGTCCGGCAAATCACAGAATCCCTAACGGTGCAGAAAGAGGCCATTTGGTCCGTCGGTTCTGCACTGAACTCTGAACAGCATCCCACTCAGACACATGTCATCCCCATAACATCACATAGGGTTTTTAACCATGGCTTATCCACCTAGACTGCACATCCCTGGATACTTTGGGCAATCCGCTCTAACCTGCACATCTTTGGACTGTGGGAGGAAACCCACACAGTCACAGGGAGAACGTGCAAACTCCACACAGTCACCTAAATGTGGAATTGAACCCGGTTCCCTGGCACTGTGAGGCCTCAGTGCTAACCACTGTGCCACCCATAAATTTCACTTTCTGTCTGCTCTCAGGACTCAACAAATTTCTAACTTCTCCATCCATCACTTTCTCCATGAGCTGTTGCATCAGAGCTTTAAGACCATTCTGTTTATACTGGCCCAACTGTGAGAATCGTGAGCCACCAGTCTAGCTGGCCATTCTCCTGTGAACTCTATTCCCCTAAGTTGGTGTAATACGCAATACAATGGGGAAGATCCAGCCAAGTACCCAGCCTGTGCTTTTATCTTGCCTGAGTCCATAAAGCACATCAAGTAGTTTCAGTTGGTATTGTCCTTCATGCACCCAGTTTGTGTCTGTATGCATGTGTATATATGTGTGTGTGTGTGCAGGTGTATATGTGTGTGTGTGAGTACGTGTGTGTGTGTGCATGTATGCATGTGTGTGTGTGTGCGCGTGCGCGTGTATGCATGTGCGCGCTATGTGTGTGTGTGTGTGTGTGTGTGTGTGTGTGTGAGCTGGATGTTTTACATACAACAACACAGAAGCAGGTTTTGGGATCTCCCTTTGCAGGATGTTATGATCACGCACTTGGTGTTGGAAATTCTGCGCGCTCTTAACTCGCCAGCATTCCTGAATCTTAAAAGTTCTGATTGCATTTGCTCCTAGGAGCTACAGACGTGAGCAATTTAATAGGTTCCCCTGGCAGCAGAACCCAGGAATATTTTGAACACAGCTCTTCACTAATTTGAAAAGTTCTATTCTCCGTTATTGAAACAGCGCCTGAAGGTTAGTGTCCATTAATGTGACAGATTTGCTCCTTTGTTTTCTGCTTCTCATTCCAAGGTTATTCCTGATTTAAAATTGCTGGTTCCCCAAATATCTCTGCTATGTCCAATGCGTGCATGGAACTTGCACAAGTATGTACTAACCTGAGCTTGCAACATTGCAGAAAGCCATCTTCCTGAGCAAAACATTGAGATTCAAGCTAATCAAGATCAGAGAATCCATTGCAATGTACTTTGAAACAAGCCTGGATGTTGAAGCTATGCTGGTGGAAACAGGGACATCAATTATGAATAGTTAGAGGAACTAAATTAACCTTATGCCTGCATAGCATTGACATGAAGACTTTATAGGATAAGAGTAGCCAAAGCTAAATCAGATTGGCCATGTACTTTTTGGATGGTGGTGCACCTTTGGGGGTTGAATGGGTTCATTCCTGTCCCTAATTCTTGACTCATAGAATAGAACCATTACAGTGTGGACACAGGCCACTCAGCTCATCAAGTTCACACTGACCCTTCAAAGAGCATCCCTTCTAGACCCGTTACACCCCAACCTTATTCCCGGTAACCCTGCATTTCCCATGACCTATCTACACATCCTTGGACACTATGGGCAATTTAGCAAGGCCAATCCACCTAACTGGCACATCTTTGGTCTGTGGGAGGAAACTGGAGGGCCTGGAGGGGATCCTGACATAGGGAGAACGTGCAAACTCCAAACAGACAGCCGTCCAAAAGTGGAATCAAACCCAGGTCCCTGTGAGGCAGCAGTGCTAACCACTGAGCTACTGTGCCACCCTGTCTCCTTTCAGGTGCAAAGTGAACATTGGTCCCTCAGAGAGTGAGGTCGAAAAATTAATAACAAGAAACAAGGAGATGCCAGAGACTTTACGCAGGTATTTTGTATGTTGTCTTCACAGAATCACGGAACTGTTAAGGCACTGAGGGAGGCCATTCAGCCCATCCTGACTTCGCTGTTTTGTTAAACGAGCATCATTACTTAGGGCAATCTCCTGCTTTTTCTCCACACTCGCGCCCATTATCTTTATCCAAATGATCATCTAATGCTCTCTTGAATGCTTCAGTCGACCTGCCTCCATCATACACCCAGGCAGTACATTCCAGATCCTAACTACTTGCTGAGTGAGAAAGCCTTCTTTTCTCACTTCACCCTTGCTTCATTTGCAGATTGCTTTAAATCTTGAATGAGAACAGCTTCTCCCTATCCACTCTATCCATGATTTTGAAAGTCTCTATCAGATTTCCTCTTAGCTTTCTTCTGTCCAAGGAGAACAGTCCCAACTTCTTCAATCTATCCTCATCACTGAAGTTTTGCATCCCTGGATCCATTCTTGAAAACCTCTTATGCACTCCCTTTGATGTGTTCACACCCTCACGATAATGTGGCACCCAAAGCTGTACGCAATCCTCTAGCTGAGGTATGATAAATCTCTTAATTAAGTTCAACATCACATCCTTGCTCACGTACACTTCACGTTAGATGAAAATTAAAGGATCCCAAAAATGTTAAAATAAAATCAAAAGGCAGACAAACATGATCAATCTGGATCATCAGAGAGTAAGTACTGAGAAAATGAATCTGATTAAAGGCCAAGAAACATCTAAACCTGGTAGCCTACATCTTAGGGTTTTGAATAAAGTGTCTACAGGGATAGCAGGTATAATATCCTGGCTGATTGGAAAATGCAAAGCCTTTGTTCAAGAAAGAAGGGTCTCAGAGAGCAGGATAGCACAGATCATCTAGCTTAGCATCTGTCTTTGGGAAAATGCTAATCCATTCTTAACCAGGTAGTAGCGGAACATATACAAAACCATCGTACAAACAGGCAGAGTCAACATGGTTTTGTGAAAGGGAAATTATATTTGACAAATTTATTAGAGTTCTTTGAGAATTCAAGCAGCAGGGTAGACAAAGGCAAAGCAATAAACTTGGCATATCTGTACAGCAACCGTTTTATTAACCAGCATCTATGGGCGTGAGCTGGTTGATCAAATATTCTGGTTGATCAAGAGGTCCACATTATGCAAATGTAAAAACACACTCTAAGTAATAGAATTGCAATGCAGGGGTTATACACATCACTGTTATATTTTATTTACAACATAAACCACTTAAATAATATTGCAATGTTTCCTTAAATAAAACTTATTGTCAGAGAGCCTTCTAGCTCACACTCTCAGCTGACTACTTGGACATCGCAGACATCACGATAATAGAGTAAATTTCCAGTATTTGAGGTTTTTAATTTTTGCTGGTTTAATGAGGATGCTGGTTCATAAAGTGCCAGTTTAAAACAGAGGTTGCAGTGTTTCTAAAGGACATTCAGTAAGGTACCAAATGTTACAGCACAAAATAGGAACATATGGTGCTGGTGATGAAGTCTCATAGATAGAGGATTGGCTAACTAACAGGAAAGAGATTTTCAGAATTAGTGCATCATTTTCAGTTTATCAAAATGTAACCAGTGGATGCCACAGGGCTCAGTGCTGGGGGCACAAGTATTTACAATCTACATCAATGACTCAGACAAAGCAACCAGCTAAAAACAATAAATGCTCGAGATTACAATGGGTCAGGCAGCATCCATGGACAGAAAGCAAGCTAATGTTTCGAGTCTAGATAAAGAGTCATCGAGACTTTAAACGTTAGCTTGCTTTCTCTCCATGGATGCTGCCTGACCCGTTGTGATATCCAGCACTTTTTCTTTTCAGTACAGATTCCAGCATCTGCAGTAATTTGCTCCTGTATTGTAAGCAAAGTTGGTGATGATACAATTATAGATAAGAAAGCAAGTTGTGAGGAGATAAGAACAGCAATATGGTGGCTCAGTGGTTAGCACTGCTGCTTCACAGCGCTAGGGACCTTGGTTTAATTCCACCCTGTCTGTGTGGAGTTTGCACATTCTCCCCGTGTCTGCATGCGTTTCCTCCGGGTGCTCCAGTTTCGTCCCACAGTCCAAAGATGTGCAAATTAGGGTGGATTGGCCACACTCAATTGTCTAGGGATGTGAAGGTTAGATGGGTTAACCATGGGAAATGTAGGGTTATAGGGATGGGTTGGGTCTGGTTGGGATGCTCTGCAGATGGTCAGTCTGGACCTGATTCTCCAAATGGCCAAATGGTGAGAATTCTGAGAAGAGTCTGCAAAGGGGAATAGCCAAATTACGTTTGTCAGATTGAAGAATAATATGAGATAGTCCATTTTGAATGGAAGGATGGAAAAGAAGAATATTGTGTACACAAAATAAAAACCGAAAGAACTGTGGATGCTGGAAATCAGGAGCAAAAACAGAAATTGCTGGAAAAGCTCAGCAGGTCTGGCAGCATCTGTGGAGAGAAATCAGAGTTAAAGTTTCAGGTCGAGTGACCCTTCCTCAGAATATTATCTAAGTGGGTAGAGACTGCAGAATGCAATGGATGACCTTGTACGTAAATCAGCAAAACTTAGCGTGCAGTAGATCTAATAATTCAGAAGGCAAGTGGACTGTTGGCCTTTATTGCAAGGGAGATGAAGCATAAAAGTAAGGAATTCTTGCTGTGTCTAAAAAGGGCTTAAGTAACACTGTGCCTGGAACATTGAGTACAATGGTCTTTTAAGTTAAGTTATCCTCACATTGGATACAATTAAAAAATGTTCACTTGCACAATTCCTGGGAGGAAGAGATTGTCTAATGCAGAATGGTTGAGTAGACTGGTATGCATGAGAGTATGCATGAGAGTTTCAAAGAACGAGAAGAAATTTTTTTTGGAACATGTAAGATTCTGAGCAGACTTGACAGGGTAGCTGCTGGGAGGGTGACTCCTCTTGTAGGGGAATCTAGAATCCAGGACACAGATTCAAAATAAAGGGTGTCCCATTTAAAACCAAATCATAGATTCCCTGCAGTGTGCCCATCAAGTCTGCACCAACCCTCCAAAGAGCATCCCACCTTATCCCTGTGACCCCATATTTCCCAAGGCTAACCCACCTAACCTGCACATCTTTGGAATGTGGGGAGGAAACCGGAGCACTTGGAGGAAACCCATGCAGACACGGGAAGAATGTGCAACCTCCACACAGACAGTTGTCCAAGACTGTAATTGAACCCGAGTCCCTGGCACTGAGATAACAGTGCTATACACTGTGCCGGAATGCCAAAGCCTCAACAGTTCATTCACCTTCCAAATTCTTTCCCGAGAAAGCTGTGGGGTTTGAATCATTGTATACACTCAAGACTGAATTAGACTGATCTTTGATCTGCAAGGGTTTTGGGGGATAGGCAGGAAAGTGAGTTAAGACCACAGCCACATCAGCTATGGTGGCTCAGTGGCCAGCACAGCTGCTTCACAGGGACCTGGGTTCAATTCCACCCTCAGGCAACTGTCTGCGTGGAGTTTGTTCATTCTCCTCGTGTCTGCGTGGGTTTCCTCAGGGTGCTCCGGTTTTCTCCCACAGTCCAAAGATGTGCAGGTTAGGTGGATTGGCCATGGTAAACAGCCTTGTAATGTTCAGAGATTTGCAGGCTAGGTGGATTAGCCATGGGAAATGCAGGGTTACAGGGATAGTGTAGGGGAAGTGGGTGTCGGTTGGATCGATATGGGCTGAGTGGCCTACACTGTAGGGATTCTACGATTAGTTACTGAATGGTGAAGTGGGTTGAATTGCCTTTTCCTGCTCCTATTTCTTATAATATCACAGTCTTATATGATTTTTAGATCACCTTCAGTGAAACTTGTTGGAAATACCTCAGTCTGGATAGGCCAGGCAAACTTAAGCCTGAATGGAAAATGTTCTCTTGAATTGCCCTCCTACACATACACTAGGTCAAACTAACTCAAGGCAGAAAAGATTGTCTGATCAAAACCTCCAGGAATGAAACAGAGTTCACACACTGACTTCCTCTTGAATGACCTCTTTTTCTCCCAATTATAGATAAAATACTTTTAAGATATATCTGCAGGGAATGATGATACAATTGAAAGATGATAAAATTCTATTTACTTTCAAAATGTCTGAAATAGCAGTTGTGGTTTAAAGCTGTTTAAACAGTAATAATCTGATATTTATATCGAGGAGGCACGTTACCTATCAATAAATATTTCAAGAAATAAGTACATATCTGCAGATTGCAATTTATAATGCAACACTAATATTGGAAGGAACTAAAAGGAACAGAGGTAAAATAGAAATATCTATTTAGCAGGGAAATTACACTAATACAGGTATACACCATGAAGCAAAATAAATTGGATAAGTTCGGGACTTTCTTCCCTGGAATTTAGAAGAATGAGGGGAATCTCAGAGAAACTTTTGAAATTCTAAAAGGACTAGACAGGGTAAATGCAGGAAGGATGTTCCTGATGACCCGGGAGTCCAGAACTAGGAGTCACAGTCTCATGATTTGGTGTTAGCCATTTGGGACTGAGATGAGGAGAAATTTCTTCACCCCGAGAGTGGTGAGCCTATGGAACTCTCTGCCATTGAAAGCGGTTGAAGCCAAGACATTGAATGTTTTCAATAAGGAGTTGGATTAGTTCTTATGACTACGGAGATCAAATGGCGTAGGGAGAAAGAGGATACAGGGGACTGAAGTTGGATGATCAGCCATGATTATTATGAATGGCGAAGCAAGACTGAAGGGCTGAATGGCCTACTCCTGCTCCTTTCTTTAATGTCTTTATGATAAATGTGGGATCTTAAGTTATTTCCTTTAAGAGTTTACAAATGGGCATCTGTTTTAACGACTGCTTGGGACATCTCAGCTCGGTGAAAAGAGAAGTGTTTTGCAATCATTGAGTTTGCACAGATCATGCACCATTCAAGGTCAAGGGCAAAGTCCGAGCTTCCCAATTTGAGAGGCCATCATTGTTTCTGTGATCCAATCCAAGATGTGACTGTTCACAACATCATGCTGATTATTTTTCTTCCTGGTGTAGAGTCACTGAAACCGAGTTTGCAAATGCAACAAGTAACTATCACAGTCAGATCCCACCCACACTTACCCCAGTGCTCCACCAGATGCAAAGAGCTACGTTTTTAATGGCCAGATTGGATTGGAAGGGATGTAGCAGATAAATCCACTGTCTGCGTGCCCCATTTAACAACTCCATTCCTGACACTGGCAGGCCAGCAATATCAGTGTATCTACAACACATCTCCAGGGTTTGGACATGGACCTCTGCCTCAGAGATAAGATACTACTCCTGCGCTACAAGAGCCCTTAGTATTTAAGAGCAATCTCTGCTGTGATTCAGAAACATGAAGCCAATTACAGTTATAGAACTTCTTAAGAACACAGCGATTGTACTTTTCAGAGGTAGGCAGTTCTCAGCATAAGCCTCTGGTGGGTAGCATTGTTCTTTTACTTAGTAAGAGGTGATTTGGTGATAAAAAAAATGACACGCAGAAGTGTGTGATTGCATCTGTAAGTTGAAAGACAAACAGCCCTCCAGCGGTGCATTGAGAGAGGGGGAGGTAAGCACCATAGAGGCTGGAGTGTATTATCTCCCTCTCCAACACAATTCCAATTCATCTCTTGTTTTCCCTATCCTTTTTATTGTGTTTTTTTTGGTAATTGTTGCACTGGTTCTGGTGGCAATTCCTTGTGAATTGGTTGTTTAGTTTGCTATTTAGGTGATGGGGGTCAGTTAGCTCAGTTGGCTGGACAGCTGTCTTATGATACCAAAGATGTGGGTCCAATTCCTGCACCAGCTGAGGTTACCATGGAAGACTTCCCTTTTTAAGCTCTCCCCTCGCCTGAGACCCTCAGATTAAACCACTACCAGTCGCCTCACTCTAATAAGAGCTTTTGGAGCCTCGATCCTTTTTCAGGTGTTAGGCTACAAATGCTTGCATTTTCAAATGAACATGTTGGATTATGACCTGGTGTTGTGTGATTTCTGACCTTGTCCACCCCAGTCCAACACCTGCACCTCCACATCTAATAAGAGAGCAGCCCAACAGTTTGATAAGACTAAGATGGCATTCCTTTAACAGTTTGGAGGTTGGATTATTTAAAAAGAAAGTGCTTCTGCCTAAAGCAAACAGAGGGCAAATCAGGGTAGGCCGCATTTTGAAGTGGAGTTGAAGAGGCTGAGTATGGCGAGAGAGTCATATAGTATTTATCAAAAGTTTCTTCATTCAAAGAACACTTTCCATCTCCAATAGGAAAATCTTGCCATCTGTTTCTGACACACAGGGGCGAGAAATTGAATCATGCAGTGCAGTTTCTAGCAGTGTTGAAATAACTAACTGGCACTGAGTTCAACTGGGGCCAATGTTCCTGGCAAGGTCACTGAGGCAGACTGGGTATGGGAGGTAAAGTGAGACCATCCCTGAGCTTGGCACTTAGCTAGGCTGGGGGTGGGGGGGGGGGGGGGGGGAGTGTGGGGGGTGGGGGGCGATGCCAACTCTAGTAAGAAGCCACAGTTTCCAAATGCTCAGTTTTGTTGGTCCCTCAAAACCACATCTGCAACAGCTCCCAGCCAGACAGTGAAGGGGACAAGGGGCTGGTCATTCCAGTTCCCAAACAACATGGCCTTGCTCGTGCCTCAGTTTACCTTGACTCCTGAGGTCGTTTCAAACTGGTGTCAGATGTTATCCAGTCTGCCCACTGACAATGGATCCAAGCAGAAAAAGGTGAGGTCGCCCATGTACAAGGAAGCTTTGACCTCAGTGCCTCTGCTGACTTGGCTAGTCACCCTTTTCATGCTCACATCCTACATGATGGATTGGGCAAAAGGTTCTAATACAAGAGAGAGAGAGAGGGCAGCCTGGCCTGTCTCTAGAATTGTTCTTTCTGATTCCCACCCTATGGTTGATTGAAATTGGTCTACTGATGTTTGTGTCAAGCAGTTGTGTCCAGTTGCAGATTCCCTCTCCCAAACCTCCACCATTGTGTAGTTTGAATGCCTGTACCTGAAAGATCATTTTACAATGTTGTGAGAGCAGCCGTTTTGTTTAAAGGCTATTTTTGAAGTTTTTTTTTCATGGCTTGTGACTGGTATTATGTGACTCATTTTACATAGTGCTGACTAGTTTTATGAGCATGGAGGGACTGAGGGGAAATGGATGGGACATGGGGATAATGAAAGGCTTATGAAAGGTGCATGAACTGGGCTGGGGGAATATGAGGAAGCATGGAAGATGCATTGGGTATATGGGGAAATGGAAGGGGCATGGATGGGGCATGGAGTGGACTAGGGAACATGTGAAAACGTGGAGGATATATTTTGTATACATGGATATGGAAGGGGCATGGTGGATATGGGTGGGCACTAGGGGTGCAAAATGACCATAGAAGTAGAGTGGGAAGTATGACTGAGGCCTGGGGTGAGTTGGGAGTCAAGTGTTCTGAGGGGTGATTGCTGGAGGACCTAATACCTAACAACCTTTAACGGAACTGGGCTAAAAGTTTTAGAAAACTGAGATAGGCCTTTGAACTAGCCTGAATTAACACTCCAACAGCTCCATGCTGCTTCCCACAGCGCTACCCCTAAATCCATGCTGCCCCTGCCTCACCTGAACAAAAGGATGGTTGGCGTGGCTCCTATAAAAGGAGATACCAGCTGAGGATATTTCCTGACTCAACTTTGCCACCTCCTCCACTAAAATCAAGCCCATTGTGTCTAATAAGCTCCACTGCAATGCAGTATTAAACATGTTAACTACCTCACACTAACCCACTGTTTCCAAAATGCTGTCTCCACCCTGCAACAGTGGATACGTAAAAACAGACCTGTCTCTTTTTATATATAAAATGGATATCACATCACAACTTTGGAGTTAAAGTATTGGAAAGTAATACAACCAACCTGTTCGAGAGTAATTTTTTAAAATTAGGTCAGTGAAACTAATTGAAGTTTCCAAGCAGTACAGTGATTAATAAAAAAATTCTTTTTGGGTTGGTGGAATAGGGCCTGGATATTCTTGTCCTTTCCTGAGTGATAAAAGTATGAAATTGTGCCAAAACCAATTCATTAGGAAGTGCTACATTCAAGAGGCTGATCATTTAATGATAAAGTAGATCACAGTGGGTCACAGTGACCACATGCTGACTGATAATTGCAGAACTGTTCAACTGATGTGTTGGGAGATTTTTCTAATAGAGGTTGTTCTGTGTGCTGTCTGTATAATCTATGTTTCGTTGCTTGTCTAACAGGGCTAAATACTGTGCAAAATATTGTTAGTGTGTGTACCAATTAGGAATTATTAATGAGCTTCAATGTGGCTCTCTGTCAACGTAGACTGTGTAGAATCCCTGAAATGTGGGAATGGGCCATTTAGCTCATTGAGTCCACAGCAACCCTCTGAAGAACATCCCACCCCATCCCTGTATTTCCCATGGTTAACCCACTTGTCACTACAGGAAATTTAGCAAGGCCAATCCACCTAACCTGCACATATTTGGACTGTGGGAGGAAACCGGAGCACCCGGAGGAAACCCACACAGACACGGGGAGAATGTGCAAACTCCACACAGACAGTCGCCTAGGAGTGGAATCGAACCAGCATCCAGTAGGAACTGTCAATGCTGGAGAATCTGAGATAACAAGGTGTAGAGTTGGATGAACACAGCAGGCCAAGCAGCATCAGAGGAGCAGGAAAACTGAAGTTTCAGATCTGGACCCTTCTTCAGAAAAGCACACAATACTGTTTTCTCTTGCTTGCTTGTTAACATACCAGGAGAGGAATATTTGGAGAGGGTGACATTTTGATGATAACCAATTATGCTATCTTCGCTGCTTATAGCCAAGTCAAGCTTCATATTTATTCATGGAGCTAACCTCTGATGATCTATGATGGTAACTAGCTGCAACCCACTAAGAGCCAGGGAGAGACAATTGGGTACAAAGCATGAGTGAAACCTCTCCAGATCAAGCATCGGGCAAGACAAAGAGATCACAAAGAATCCACAATGACTAACAGACATCTTTTCCCTTCCTCACATTGCTGGGTGTTTTTTTTAATCGTTTTTTCATTGAAAGGGTTTTGGAAACAAATTCTGTTTAAATACTATGTTTTTAATTAAAGTGGGTTTAACACTAAATGTTCTAACCCTTCTGGATTGTCCTGGAATCTTCAAGAATTGCAAATTAATCTCCTGAATGTTGCTGCAAGAATAGGAGAGCCAGTTCTTGATTATATGTATTTCCTAGAGGCTTCATCACATGACTTTCTCTCATGGTTCAATCACCAGTTGACCAATACATCCATCTTTGTGATGTGTTGTCTTCCGACGTCAATTGGAAAGCAAAAGAGACTTATTAATCAATCAGTTGATGCTTGATTCTCAGCCAAGCAGCCTTTCCTTCCCATTCGCAATATTTTTACATCTGGTAAAGACAAACGTTCAAAGGAAACGGCAACTATTTTTTAAACTCTCTCGGTTCTGCTCTGGTGTCGCACACAGTTGTGTTCGTGAGATTGATCTTGAATTCCAGGATACGCCAGCCCAAACCTGGAGATTTGGAACTCCTATCAAGGAAAGCTGCAAGATAAACAGCGTGCTTCTTCCCAATTACTTTCCTTGTCAGTTTTTGAAATATTGGAGACAGGGCAAGGATAATTTGAGCAGTTAGAGGTCCTGGAAGAGAGGGCTGCTGTTGTTGGGGCGTCATGTTGGAGATGAAGAGGGTTGGCAATCCCAGTTTGAACAACAATAATAATTCATGGAGCTCCTCTAATGCAGGAGAAATGTTCTGAGACATTTTGTAGGGATTGAACTGAAAACAAAAGGGTGCTACAGTTAATGAAGGAGATATTAGGAGGTTGGTGACCAAAAGCTTGTTTGAGAAAGATCATACATTTTAGCCTCTGTCAATCAAATGCCTCTATGAACTGGTGGACATCACTTTTACAGTTTAGTCTCCAACTTAACTCAATAAGAAATGAAATGATGATACAAACCTCCTAATCAAGAGTTCAATACTCCTCTGAACTTACCAGCTATCCTGGAGAAATGGGGGGTGGTGGGGGGTGGGGTGGGCATGCTTTTGAAATGAAGCCGATATATTCAATTTTACTTTTGTACAGGGTGACATTTTGATGCTATCCACTTACGCTATCTTCGCTGCTCACAACCGAGTCAAGTTTCATATTGGTTCATGAAGCTAACCTCTGACATTGTAAGTAAATGAGAATAGCTGTGATTCATTTTAGAGTGCAAATCTGCACTGTAGACACATGCCACTGTGAATGTAAAGTGATTTAATCCCATTAATTTTATCTTTGGAGAGATGAGAGGGTGTTGTAATTACACCCATATTATTATGGCATGTTAACTGAATACTATGTCTGGTGCTAGGATAGTCTTATATTTTTTTCACACTTCAGAATGCCCAGGACTATGAGAAACTACAGAGAGTTGTGAACACAGCCCAGTCCATCACACAAACCAACCTTCCATCCATTGACTCCATCTATATTTCTCACTGCCTCGGGAAGGCAACCAACATCATTAAAGACCCCTCCCACCCCAGTTATAATCTCTTCCAAACTCTTCTGTCAGGCAGAAGATATAAAAGCTTAAACACATACCAACAGATTCAGGAACAGCTTCTTCCCTGCTGTTATTACATTTCTGAATGAACATCTCAAATTTCAAATCAAATGTTGCCCTTGCTGTCTGTGCACCTTCTCTTCAGCCATTAATATTGTATTCCTCACTCTGTTCTACTACCCTAATGCATTCTGTATGGTATGATCTGCCTGTACTGCACGCAAAACAAAACATTTGACTGCACCTAGGTAAGTGCAACAATAATAAATCAATTTAAATCAAATGTTTCTTTCCTTCTGAAAACTAATGCTCGCTGAATGGACTTTAAAGATTGCTCTGACTCAAGCTGAGGCCCAAAGTTGCTACGTGAGAGAGTTAAAGATTGACCTGACAACAGTCAGTGTACTAAAGGTTGATCAACAGAATGTTCCAACTCTAACAGCAACAATAGAATAGTTGCTGCATGCCAAATACAAAGGCGCCAAGAGTTAGGTTAGAGCTTGGTAAGGCGGTCTTATAGTACGGTAACAAATGAAGTGAGGAAAGGGAAGAATTAAGAAAAAGTGGTGGAAGTAGGACATGCCTACAGTCAATTATGCTCCATCTGCTATTACCACAGATTGCTTTGTATATTGGAGAAATAATACTCTATTGTGGATTGCTGTTTAATGTTAAGATAAAAGTAAAGTGATGGGAACCAGAAAATGACTTTGTTAATAAACAAGGAACATTAATAAATTCTGGACTGAAGCACAGACCTGAATTTAATCTTTTTTACGTTAAGCTGGGGGTGGTTAAATTGCAAAATCACAGGCATGTGTAAGTTGTATACCATTTGTTCAGGGAGTAGAGCTGTTATCAAGTTGCATAGTGCCTGAAGAGGACATTGTCCGAGCAGAAACTGTATCAGTTAGTAAGACTCCATGGGATAACAGAAAGGGGGAGGTTTTTGTACGGGAGGAAATACTGGAAGCTGATCACATCCTACTCACAGGTGAAGATAACCATGTAATTAATCTGGGTTATTTAATAGGGTTCTGGCAGGTATATAAAACCTTCCAATGTCTATCTGCACCCAGAAGGTTGTGCATAAATAGTGATGGTACGTCAGCTGATTGAGTTTTAGATGGGTTGCTGGCTGAGGATATCCCTTCCTTGGAGTCATAACGTCATAGCGCCATAGTGTCAAAGTGTCATAGAGTCATTGTGTCATAGTGTCACTGAGTCATAGAGACGTAGCATCATAGTGTCAGAGAGACATAGAATCATGGAGTCATAGTGTCATAGAGACATAGTGTCATAGAGTCATAGTATCATAGAGACACAGAGTCATAGTGTCATCGTGTCATAGCATCTAGCGTGATAGTGTCATAGAGACAGAGTCCGAGTGTCATAGTGTCAAGGCGTCATAGAGTCATAACGTCATAGAGTCATAGACTCATAGTCTCACAGTGTCCCAGTGTCATAGTGTCATAGTGTCATAGTGTCATATGTCATAGTGTCATATGTCATAGTGATATAGTATCATAGTGCCATAGAGTCATCATGTCATAAAGCTATAGTGCCATAGAGTCATAGAATTATAGTGTCATGGTGTTCAAGCCTCATGGTGTAATAGAGTCATAATATCATAGTGTCATAGAGTCATAGTGCCATAGCGTCATAGTGTCATAGAGTCATAAT
>NC_063367.1:7655366-7696619 GCF_021869965.1 Rhincodon typus | reverse complement strand
TCATAGAGTCATAGTGCCATAGCGTCATAGTGTCATAGAGTCATAATGTCATAGTGTCATAGAGTCATAGTACCAAGCAGTCATAGAGTTATAATGATACAGTGTCATAGTGTCATAGAGTCATAGTGCCATAGAGTCATAGAGTTATGGTGTCATAGAGTCATAATGCCATAGTGCCATAGTCCCACAGTGTCATAGTGTCATGGTGCAATAGAGTCATATTATCATAGTGTTATAGAGTCATCGTGCCATCATGCCATAGTGCAATAGTATCATAGATTCATAGAGTCATAGTGTCGTAGAGTCATGGTGTCTCAGAGTCATAGTGCCATAGTGTCACCATGTCATAGAGACATCGAGTCATAGAGTCATACTGTCATAGAGTCACAGTGTCATAGTGTAATAGAGACATAGAGTCACAGTCTCATAGTGTCATATGTCACAGTGTCATAAAGTGCAAATAGTTTGGATGGAGCAGATTTTGTCAGGTGTGTCCTGGAAGGATTTCTGACTCAATATGTAGATCGGCCGGCTAGAGGGGAGGCCGTATTGGATTTGGTGCTTGGCAATGAACCAGGCCAGGTATCAGATCTCTCAGTGGGAGAGCATCTCGGTGATAGTGATCACAACTCCCTGACCTTTACTATAGTCATGGAGGGGGATAGGAGCAGATGGTGTGGGAAAGTATTTAATTGGAGGAGGGGGAATTATAATGCTATTAGGCAGGAACTGCGAAGTATAAATTGGGAACAGATGTTCTCAGGGAAATGCATGACAGAAATGTGGAGGTTGTTTAGGGAGCAGTTATTACAAGTACTTGATAGGTTTGTCCCATTGAGGCAAGGAAAGGATGGTAAGATGAAGGAACCATGGAAGACAAGACATGTGGAACATCTAGTCAAGAGGAAGAAGGGAACTTACTTAAGGTTGAGGAAGCAAGGATTGGACAGGGCTCTAGAGGGCTACAAGTAGCCAGGAAGGAACTGAAGAATGAACTTAGGAGAGCTAGAAGGGGGCATGAGAAAACCTTGGCGGGTAGGATTAAGGAAAACGCAAAGGCGTTCTATACTGATGTGAGGAACAAGAGGATGGCCAGAGTGCAGGTAGGCCCAATCAGAGATAGTGGAGGGAACTTGTGTGTGGAGTCGGAGGAGGTAGAGGAGGTTCTTAATGAATACTTTGCTTCAGTATTCACCAGTGAGAGGGACCTTGACATTTGTGAGGACAGCGTGAAATAGGCTGATATGCTCGAACACGTTGATGTTTGGAAGACAGATGTGCTAGAAATTTTGAAAACATGAGGACAGATAAGTCCCCTGGGCCAGACGGGATATACCCAAGGTTACTACGGGAAGCGAGGGAAGAGACTGCTGCCCCTTTGGCAATGATCTTTGCGTCCTCACTGACCACTGGAGTAGTACCAGAAGATTGGAGGGTGGCAAATGCTATTCCTTTTCTCAAGAATGGGAATAGGGATAACCATGGGAATTATAGACCAGTCAGTCATACTTCTGTGGTGGGCAAATTATTGGAGGGGTTTCTGAAAGACAGTATTTATGACTATTTGGAAAAGAACAGTTTGATTAGAAATAGTCAGCGTGGCTTTGTGAGGGGCAGATCATGCCTCACAAGCCTTATGGAATCCTTTGAGAATGTGACAAAACACATTGATGGAGGTAGAACAGTGGATGTGGTGTATGTGGATTTTAGCAAGGCATTTGATAAGGTCCCCCATGGTAGGCTCATTCAGAAAGTTAGGAGGCATGGGGTTCAGGGAAATTTGGCTGTCGGGACACAGAATTGGCTGTCCAATAGAAGACAGAGGGTGGTAGTAGATGGAAAGTATTTAGCCTTGAGCTCAGTGACCAGTGGTGTTCTGCGGGGATCTGTTCTGGGATCTCTGCTTTTTGTGATCTTTATAAATGACTTGGATGAGGGAGTGGAAGGGGGATTAGTAAGTTTGCCGATCTCACAAAGTTTGGTGGAGTTGTGGATAGCGTGGAGGGCTGTTGTAGGTTGCAACGGGACATTGACACGATGCAGAGCTGGGCAAAGAAGTGGCAGATGGAATTCAGCCTGTAAAAGTGTGAAGTAACTCATTTTGGAAGATCAAATTTGAATGCAGAATACCAGGTTAATGGCAAGATTCTTGGCAGTGTGGAGGAACACTCCACAGATCCTTCAAAGTTTCTTCAAAGTTTATAGGGTTGTTAAGAAGGTGTATGGTGTGTTGGCTTTCATTGGCAGGGGAATTGAGTTTAAGAGCCACGAGGTTATGCTGCAGCTCTATAAGACCCTGGTTAGACCACACTTGGAATATTGTGTTCAGTTCTGGTTGCTTCATTATAGGAAGGGTGTGGAAGCTTTAGAGAGGGTGCAAAGGAGATTTACTAGGATGCTGCCTGGACTGGAGAGCAGGTCTTATGAGGAAAGGTTGAGGGAGCTAGGACCTTTCTCATTGGAGCGAAGAAGGATGAGAGGCGACTTGATAGAGGTGTACAAGATGATGAGAGGCATAGATAGAATGGATACCCAGAGACTTTTTCCCAGAACGGAAATGACTATGATGAGGTGTCATAATTTTAAGGTGATTGGAGGAGGGTATAGGCGAGATGTCAGAGGTAGGTTCTTTACACAGAAAGTGAGGGGCGCATGGAATGCGCTGCCAGCGGTGGTAGTGGAGTCAGATACATTAGGGATATTTAAGCGACTCTTGGATAGGCACATGGATATGTAAAACGTAAGGTATGCAGGGCATTTTGATCTTAGAGTAGGACAATAGGTCGGCATAACATCGTGGGCAGAAGGGCCTATACTGTGCTGTACTGTTCTATGTTCTATGTTCTAAAGTCATAGCATCATTGAGTCATAGATTCATAGTGTCACAGATTCAGAGTCATAGAGCCATAGAGCCAGAGTGTCAAAGAGTAATAGTGTCATAGAGTCATGGTGTCAAAGAGTCATGGTGTCATAGAGTCATCATGTCATAGTGCAATAGTGTCATAGTAACATAGTGTAATAGAGCCATAATGTCATAGTGTCTTAGATTCATAGCGACATGGTGTCATGGAGACATAGAGTCATAGTGTGAACGGGTAGGCGATGGCCTAGTGGTATTATCGTGGGACTATTAATCCAGAAACCCAGCTGATGTTCTGGGACCCTGGGTTTGAATTCCACCAGAGCAGATGGTGGAATTGAAATTCAAAAAAAGAGTCTGGAATTAAGAATCTACTGATCACCATGAAATCATTGCCAATTGTTGGAAAAACCCATCTGGTTCACTAATGCCTTTCAGGGGAGGAAATCTGCCACCCTCACTTGATGTGGCCTACATGTAACACCAGATCCACAGCAATGTGGTTGACTCTCAACTTACCTCTGAAATGGCCTAACAAGCCACTCAGATGTACCAATCGCTACAAAGACTCAAAGAAATGAAACCGGACGGATCACCTGGCATCGACCTAGGCACCGGAAAAGATAACGGCAGAAACAGCCCTGTCAACTGTGCAAAGTCCTCCTCACTAACATCTGGGGGTTAGTGCCAAAATTGGGAGAGCTGTCTCACAGACTATTCAAGCAACAGCCTGACATAGTCTTACTCACAGAATCATACCTTACAGACAATGTCCCAGGCACCACCAACACCATCCCTGGATATGTCCTGTCCCACCGGCAGGACAGACCCAGCAGAGGGGGTGGCACAGTGGTATACAGTCGGGAGGGAGTTGCTCTAAGAGTCCTCAACATTGACTCCAGACCCCATGAATTCTCATGATTCAGTTTCAACATGGGCAAGGGAACCTACTGCTGATTACCACATACTGTCCTCCCTCAGCTGGTGAATCAGTATTCCTCCATGTTGAACAACACTTAGCGGAAGCACTGAGGATGGCAAGGGCACAAACTGAACTCTGGGTGGGGGATTTCAATGCCCACCACCAAGAGTGGCTCGGTAGCAGTACTACTGATCGAGCTGATCAGGTCCTAAAGGACATAGCTGCTAGACTGGGTCTGCGGCAGGTGGTGAGGGACATACTTGAAAAACATACTTGACCTCATCCTTACCAAAGTGCCAGCTGCAGTTGCATCTGCCCATGACAGTATCTGTAAGAGTGACCATCGCACAGTCCTTGTGGAGTCAAAATCCCGCCTTTACATTGAGAACAATCTCCATCATGTTGTGTGGCACTACCACCCTGCTAAATGGGACAGACTTCACACAGATCTAGTAACTCAAGACTGGGCATCCATGGGGCACCGTTGGCCAACAACAGCAGCAGAATTATACTCCAGCACAATCTGTAACCTCATGGCTCGGCATATCCCCCACTCAACCATTACCATCAAGTCAGGGGATCAATCCTGGTTCAATGAAAAGTGCAGGAGAGCATGCCAGGAACAGCATACCTGAAGATGATGTGTCAACCTGGTGAAGCCACCAAACAGGACTACTTGCACGCCAAACAGCGAAAGTGGCAAGTGACAGACAGATCTAAGCGATCCCACAACCAACGGATCAGATCTAAACTCTGCAGTCCTGCCACATCCAGTCGTGAATGGTGGTGAACAATTAAACGACTCACTGGAGGAGGAGGCTCCACAAATATCCCCATCCTCAATGATGGAAGAGCCCAGCACATCAGTGCAAAAGATAAGGCTGAAGCATTCGCAGCAATCTTCAGCCAGAAGTGCCAAGTGGATGATCCATCTCGGCCTCCTCCAGTGATCCCCAGCATTACAGGTACCAGTCTTCAGCCAATTCAATTCACTCCACGTGATATCAAAAAATGGTTGGAGATACTGGATACTACAAAGGCTACGGGTCCTGACAATATTCCGGTAATAGTACTGAAGACTTGTGCTCCAGAACTTGCCACTCCCCTAGCCAAGCTGTTCAGTTACAACACTGATATCTACCCGGCAATGTGGACAATTGCCCAAGTATGGTCCTGTATACAAAAAGCAGGACAAACCCAATCTGGCTGTTTACTGCCCCATCAGTCTCCTCTCGATCATCAGTAAAGTGATGGAAGGTGTCATCAACAGTGTTATCAAGCAGCACCTGCTCAAAAATAACCTGCTCAGTGATGCCCAGTTTGGGTTCCACCAGGGCCACTCAGCTCCTGATCTCATTATATCCTTGGTTCAAACATGGACAAAAGAGCTGAATTCCAGAGGTGAGGTGAGAGTGATAGCCCTTGATATCAAGGCTGCATTCAACTGAGTGTGGCATCAAGGAACCCTATCAAAACTGGAATCAATGAGTATCAGGGGCAAAGTCTCCGGTGATTGGAGTCATACCTGACACATAGGAAGATGGTCGTGGTTGTGGGACGTCAATCATCTCAGCTCCAGGACATCTCTGTAGGAGTTCCTCAGGGTAGTGTCCTAGGCCAAACCATCTTCAGCTGTTTCATCAATGACCTTCCCTCCATCATAAGGTCAGATGTGGGGATGTTCGCCGATGATTGCATTATGTTCAGCACCATTTGTGACTCCTCAGATACTGAAGTAGTCCATGTTCACATGCAACAAGATCTGGACAATATCCAGCCTTGGGCTGACAAGTGGGAAGTGACATTTGCGCCACATAAATGCCAAGCTATGACCATCACCAATAAGAGTCAATCTAACCACCGCCCCTTGACATTCAATTGTGTTACTATCACTGAATCCACCACTATCAATCTTCTGGGGGTTATCATTGACCAGAAGCTCAACTGGACTCATCACATAAACAGAGTGGCTACATGAGCAGGCCAGAAGATAGGAATATTGCAGTGAGTAACTCACCTCCTGACTCCTCAAAGCCTGTCCACCATCTACAAGGCACAAGTCAGGAGTGTGATGGAATACTCCCCACTTGCCTGGATGGGTGCAGCTCCAACAACACTCAAGAAGCTCAACACCATCCAGGACAAAGCAGCCCACTTGATTGGCACTACATCCACAAACATTCACTCCATCCACCACCAATGCTCAGTAGCAGCAGTGTGTACTATCTACAAGATGCACTGCAGAAATTCACCAAAGATCCTCAGACAGCACCTTGCAAACCAATGATCACTTCCAACTAGAAGGACAAGGGCAGCAGATATATGGGAACATCACCATGTCCAATTTCCCTTCAAAGTCACTCACCATCCTGACTTGGAAATATATCACCGTTCCTTCACTGTCACTGTGTCAAAATCCTGGAATTCCCTCCCTAATAGCATTGTGGGTCAACCCACAGCAGGAGGACTGCAGCGGTTTAAGAAGGCAGCTCGCCACCACCTTCTCAAGGGCAACTAGGGATGGGCAAGAAATGCCAGCCAGTCTCAACGCCCACATCCCACAAATGAATAAAAAAAAAGGGTGATCGTGTCATTGTGTAATAGAGTCATAGAGTTAAAGGTTCATAGTGTCATAGAGACATAGTGCCATAGAATCATAGAGTCATAGTGACATAGTGTCATAGAGTCATGGTGTCATAGAGCCATACTGTCATAATGTCATAGTGCCATAGAATCATAGAGCCATAGTGCCCTAGTGCCATAGTGTCGCAGCAACATAGTGTCATAGTGCCATAGTGTAATAGAGTCATAGAGTCAAAGAGTCATAGTGCCATAGTATCATTGAGTCATAGTGCCATAGCATCATAGTGTCATAGAGTCATAGAGTCATAGAGTCATAGAGTCATAGTGTCATAGAGTCATACAACCTTATGAATCTATGGCGCTATGACTCTATGCCGCTATGCCACTATGACTGTTTGACTCTATGACTCTATGAATCTATGACTCAATGACACTGTGACAATGTGACACTATGGCACTATGGTGTCATACAGCCATAGTGCCATTGTGTCATAGAGTCACATAGCACCATAGTATTATAGCACCATAGTGTCATAGAGTATTAGAGTAAAAGAGTCATAGTGTCATATATCATAGTGTCATAGAGTCTTAGTGACATAGTGTCATAGAGTCATAGTGTCATAGAGCCATAGTGTCACAGTGTCATAGAGTCATAGTGTCATACAGCCATGGAGTCATGATGCCATAGACTCATAGTGTCATAGTGTCGTAGAGTCATAGCGCAGTAGTGTCTTAGTGTCGTAGTATCATAAAGTCATAGCATCATAGAGTCATAGATTCAAAGTATCGTGGTGTCATAAGAGTTAATAAGTTATAGAGTCATAGTGTCATAGTGACATATTGTCATAGATTCATAGTGTCATAGAGTCATAGTGTCATAACGTCATAGTGTCATGGAGTTATAGAGTCATAGAGTCATAGTGCCATAGAGACATAGAGACATAGTGTCATAGATTCAAGGAGTCATAGTGTCATACTGTCCTAGAATCATAGTGTCATAGTGACATAGTGTCATAGAGTCATAGAGTCATAGTGTTGTAGTTCATAGAGTCATAGAGTCATAGAGTCATAGTGTCATAGTATCATAGAGTCATAGTGTCATAGATTCATAGAGTCATAGAGGCATAGTGTCATAGAGTCATAGAGTCATCGAGTCACAGTGTCAAGTGTCATAGAGTCATAGCGTCATACCATCATAGAGTAATAGGTTCATAGAGTAATAGATTCATAGTGTCATAGAATCATTGAGTCATAGCGTCATAGTGTCATAGAGTCACAGTGTCATAGTTTCATTTGTGTCATTGAGTCATAATGTCATAGTGTCATCGTTTCATAGCATCATAGAGTCATAATGTTACAGATTATAGTGTCATAGTGTCATAGTGTCACAATGGCATAGAGTGATAGTGTCATAGAGTCGCAGGTTATAGAGTCATATATTCATAGATTCATAGAGGCATACTGTCAAAGTATAATAGAGTCATAGTCATAGCTTCATAGTGTCATATAGTCATAATGTCATTGTAACTTAGAGTCATTGTATCATAGTGTCATAGAGTCATAGCATCATAGAGTCATACAATCATAGAGTCATACTGTCATTGTGTCATAGTGTCATAGAGTCATAGGGTCTTAGTGTCTTAGAGTCACTGAGTCATAGGTGTCATATAATCATAACATCATAGCACCATAGAGTCATAGTGTCGGCGTCTTTGAATCATAGAGTTATAGTGTCATAGTGTCGTAGAATCATGGAGTCATAGTAGTATCGTGCCATTGAATCATAGTTTCATAGTGTTGTAGAGTCATAGAGTCATAGTGTCATACTGCCATAGAATCATAGGGTCATAGTGCCATAGAGTCACAGTGTCATAGTTCCATAGAGTCATAGTTTCAATTTGTCATAGAGTCAAAGTATCATAGTGCCATAATGTCATTGTGTCATGGAGTCATTCAGAGATAGTAGGAACTGCAGATGCTGGAGAATCTGAGATAACAAAGTGTAGAGCTGGATGAACACAGCAGGCCACGCAGCATCAGAGGAGCAGGAAAACTGACGTTTCGGGTCTGGACTCTTCTTCAGACCCTTTTTCTAGGGTCTAGATTTATTTAGGATATATGGTTGGCATGGATAGATTAGACCGAAGGGTCTGTTTCCATGCTGTACAATTCTATGACTCTAAGTGGTGGGATAAAACTTGACAAAAGGATTTTAATGAAGGTGAACACAAGGTCATCCAATTTGGATTCAATTGTACAAATAAAGCTAATGACCATTGGTATTTAAAAACACTTGATAGGTTCACATACTTCAATGATCAAAATGTCATGAACAGATCTAGAAAATATGAAGCTGCCTGGCCTGCTGTGTTCATCCAGCTCTACACCTTGCTATCTCTGAATTTCTTCATTACCTTCATCAAAGCCCCTCACAGCCAATTATGTCAGAAAGATTGGTCATGTCAATACATTTGGGTGTTGAGGTCCATATTCTGTTCTTGAAGTTTCTCCTGGAGATGGCCAACAGCGAGCAGCACATCAATGGCTGCTTGACTCATTCTGAAATGGCGTTGACTCTCTGGTAGTGGATATTGGACCAGATGTTGTATGAAGAGGTTCAGTAGGATTTTACTGAAGATCTTACCAGTGACAGAGAGGATTATTGTAGGGTTGATAATTTCATATCTGCTTGTACAGTTGGACAGTGGAGACATCTTTATATTGCTTTGGGTTTCTTCCTCCTGCATAGACTGAAAGAGTTCAATGAAATCTAGACCAGGCATCAACTTCCAACCTTGTAGACCTCAGCTGGGATAGCTTAGTCCCTGGAACTTTTCCACTAGACAGGAGATCGGTTGCATTTGTCTTTTCTTAACAGTGTGGGATGGTCATTAAGAAAGCAGTAGACTGCAACTTTTTGAATATTTCCTCATTGTTTGATGAAGGTCAAATGTGGTTAAAATGTTCTGCCCAGATTTCTAGAGTTTGGGCTTTTTTCTGTGAGCAGTGTTGACCCCTCAGCACTGTGGCATGGCAATGAACTAGTAGACTGGGGCCAACAGACTGACGTCAGATCATCATAACACCTCTTCCGGTGGGCCCTTGTGACACAGTTGTCATGTCCATCCCTACTGGGGACACTGAGCCCACACGCTGCCCGTGATGAAAGTCGCCAATGTGGTCCTACAGTTCACCAATGTGGATTCAGGACCTGAGTCTGAAAAACGGTCATACTGGACGTGAAACATTAACTCTGTTTCTCTCGCTATAGACGCTACCAGATCCGCTGAGTTTCTCCAGCGTTCTCGGTGTTTGTTTCAGGTTTCCATCATTGGCAGTGTTTTGCTTTCATTGGGTCTCAGATTAGTCTCAGTCGCCCAGTCCATCAAAACCAGTCTTCACATGCCAGGGTCACTGAGGGTACAAAACATAATGACTGACCTGATATAGTACCCCTCCTGCTATGCTGATGTAGGGTGGTGGGGGAGGTGGTCATTGATGCATGCTAACATCCATTTGGAGCTGCAGGTAAGAGTTGGGTGAAGGTGAAGACCAGCACAACACTTCAACCCTTCCCTTACACCCCTTCCCTGACAATAAAGGCTAAATGAAAGAAAAGGAGGCTGTAGCATAGGACAAATGTAAAAATAATTGGATAACAATGGTAAAGACGTCCTGTTGTAGAGAGTGTGGGTACAGTAAGATAACACCTTTCCAGGAAGGAAGAGCAATAACATAGAATCCTACAGTGTGGAAGCAGACCATTTGGCCCATCAAGTCCATACCGACCCTCTGAAAAACATCCCAACCAGATCCGCACACCTCACCCCCCCTACCCTCTAACCCTGCATTTCCCATGAATAATCTACCTAGCCTGCACATCCCTGGACATTTTGGGCAATTTAGCATGACTAATCCATCTAACCTGCACATCTTTGGACTGTGGGAGGAAAATCATGCGTACATGGGGCGAATATGCAAACTTCACACAGACAGTTGCCCGAGGCTGGAATCAAACCCAGGTCCCTGGTGCTGTGGGACAGCAGTGTTAACCACTGAGCCACTGTGCCACCCCAATAGACTCTGAAAATTGGCAATGAGATGTGACAATCTCAATGCTGTTCATCATCATTGAAAATGAAACAGAAAATGAAAATCTGATTGAAATAATATAGACAGCAACGAACTGAATTTTCGATTGAACACGATATCTAGTTAAAAAATTTAAGGAAAAAATGTCAAAAGAAAGCTCACAGCAAAATTTAATGAAACATGATTAGTACAAGAAAGAAGATAAACTTGTACGTGATTTGTTATTATTTAAAAAAAAGGAAAGAAAAGTTTCCAGTGCGCACATCAATGCCCCAGATCTTCCAGTTGGAAAAGCATGGTCACTAATATAGGCTGGCATTATATGTAGAGACTATGAGGAAGTCCTGATATAGCAGAGTCCACAGGAATAGCTCAAAAAGTTGACGTAAGGGACACTGACTCAGATGGGAAAATTTGAGCCAACGCTGTTTGGGCTTTGGGAAATAACAAACCCACACAAGGGGCAGTATGGTGGTTAGCACCGCTGCCTCACAGTGATAGGGACCTGGGTTCAATTCCAGCCTTGGGTGACTGTTTGTGCAGTTTACATGTTCTCCCTGTGTCCGCTTGGATTTCCACTGGGTGGTCCAGTTTCATCCCACAGTCCAAAAATGTGTTGCGTGGATTAGTCATGCTAAATTGTCCCGTAGTGCCCAGAGTTGTATAGGCTAGGTGGGTTAGCCATGGAAACATGGGGATAGGGTAGTTGGAGGGGAAAGGAGCTGTCGGATGGTTGGTGCAGACTTGATGGGCTAAACAGCCTCTATTTGCACTGTAGGGGTTTTATGATTCTGTTGTGAATTCATAACCAGCTGCAGGGATCAATATTTCTAACGTAGAAGCAAATTGCAGACTCTGGAAATCTGAAATTAACAAAAAAACAGAACCTACTAGAAATGTCAGATCTGGCAGTGGAAGGAGAAACAGAATTGTTGCTTTTCCATGTATATAGTTGATTATATTCATTTTAAAATTGTGCGCTCAGAATTGGGGATAACTTCAAATTATATTTTGGTGTTATTTATTTCAACTAAAATTTGCTTGTTAAACTTGGGAAATAGCAACTAGTTTGTTTTCCAAAAGATAAGCTTGAGCCTTGAAGTTCTGGTTGCCATGGTATCTGGTAGGAGGTCAATTTGAACTCTTCAAAACACTTTGATTTAGTTGGATTACAGTTTTAAAAAAAGAACAGCTATAGTCCACACAGTTTTAATTAAATACACGTGATCTTATTTTTAATCAGCTTGAACATTGTGGAGCACTATTGTTGAAAGTTGGTCCATGTCACAAGTATGGGTGGTACTGTAAGCAGTGTAGATAGAAGTATGAAACTGAAAGAAGATATTGATAGATTAATTACATTCAATTCTGGTCTCCCTGCTATAGGAAAGATGTTGTTAAATGTGAAATGGTGCAGAAAAGATTTACAAGGATGTTGCCAGGGTTGGAGAGTTTGAACTATAGGGAGTAGCTGAATAGGCTGGGGATAATTTTCCAGAGCTTCGGAGGCTGAGGGGTGACCATATAGAAGTTTATAAAATCATGAGGGGCATGGATAGGGTAGATAGCCAAGATCATTTATCCCCAGGGTAGGGGAGTCTAAAACAAGAGGGCATAGATTTAAGGTGAGAGGGGAAAGATGTAAAAGGGACAGAGGGAAGTGGTGGAGGCTGGTACAATAACAACATTTAAAAGGCATCTGGGTGGATACATGAATTGGAAGGGTTTAGAGGGATATGGGCCAAATGCTAGCAGATGGGACTAGATCTATTTAGGATATATGGTTGGCATGGATAGATTAGACCGAAGGGTCTGTTTCCATGCTGTACAATTCTATGACTCTAAGTGGTGGGATAAAACTTGACAAAAGGATTTTAATGAGGGTGAACACAAGGTCATCCAATTTGGATTCAATTGTACAAATAAAGCTAATGACCATTGGTATTTAAAAACACTTGATAGGTTCACATACTTCAATGATCAAAATGTCATGAACAGATCTAGAAAATATTTAGAAAGACTAAAGAAGGAATGCTGGCCTTATTTCTAGAGGACAAGAATACAAAGGGGTAGAAGTCATGTTTCAGCTATACAAAACCTTGGTTGGACCCAGGAATTACAACGATCAGTTGAGGAACCATACCTTAACGACAATGTATTGTTCTTGCTGGAGGCACTGTGTAACTAATGATCAGAATCCAAGGGTTCCATTATAAGGAGAGACACCAAGGGGAACAGATATAGTGAGTACACAGAGACTTTATTCATTGTTTGGAGAGCCTCGGAGGGGGAGCATAGTCTAAAATATTAGAGCCAGACCTTCTACACACAGAGCATGGTAGAAATGTAGAATTCTCTTTCACAAATGAAAGTGGATGTTGGATCAATAGTTATTTAAAAATCTGGCATTGAAAGTCTTTTGTTAACCAAAGGTATTAAGGGACATGAGGTAAAGCAGGTCAGCAGAGGTTACTCTGAAGGACTCTCCTTCTCAATCTCTCTCCCTGCCTGAGCCATGGTGACCCACTGGTTAAACTATCACCAGCCGTCTCTCTCTGACTACAAAACAGCCCTATATTCATCTGGGACGATGACAACTTTAGCTTTTACTGAATGAAGTTTCTGAAATCTTTTGTAGGCGTTTGGAAAATAAAACGTCAAAGCTGGTCCCACCTACAAATCCGGTCATGCTTTTCTTTCTGTTTTCAGCTGAAGTTGTGAAATATGAAGGATTTGGTGTGAATGACACTGTATAAGCAGGACTAAGCAATCAGTGGAATTCGGGATACACTGGAGCTTTGGAGGATAGTTATCAGAATGGCAAGGAATGTTTTAAAAATGCAAATCAATATACGATAAATATTTTGGAGGCAGTGGGACTGAGGCAGGGAATAGAACCTGGGCATGGCCAATGATCTCAGTGGATATGTGGCTTTTGAGGCTCAAACAGGAGACTGAGGTAGTATCCAAAGTGGGAGGCAGTGAAGCAAGGCTAAAGTAGAGTTTCAGAGTAGCAACAAACATGGCCAAGTTTGTGCTGTAGATATTGGGCTCGTTCATGACTTGATGATGGATGGACTGCAGTGAAAGTGATGAAATTGGCAGGGGGTGGGAGTGGTTTGTGGCAAGAGAGTTAGATTTAAGTGTTACTGTTGTATAGATGAAAGCTGACATTGTAATTAGAGGTGTGATGCTGTACGGGAAGGTCAAAATGAGGATAATAGATGTGACGTGGATTGAACGTTGGGGCATGACCATGTGGAAATAAGAAGACAAACACATCAGAGAGGAAACCTGAGCAATGGGAGCACAGAATGGATGTGCCCTAGAGATGGTCACCTTGTAAAGATGCTGAGGAGTGTGGAGATATTGTGAAGAGGTTGAAAGGATAAAGGGGGGAGAAGACTTTATCTTCATAATGATACGCAATGTCTTTAGTGACTTTGAGCAAGGTAATTACACTTCTGAGAGAGGATTGGAGGGCAACCTAAAGCAGTATTGAATTGGGCTGATAATAGAGTTAATTGCTAATGACATATTCCAGAACATTGGATAAGAATAAAAGGTTGTAGCGTTTTTGGGAACCTGCCTTTATTGTCAGGATATTCTAATTCTAATTCTATTCTAATTCTTTATCAGTTCTGATCAAGGTTACGAACCTGAAATGTTTAACTCTGTTTTTTCCATCCATGATCGATGCTGTCTGACCTGATGGCTTTCTCAGACAAAGCCTGTTTTTTTTTCAGGTTTTCAGATTCTGCAATATTTTACCTTTGCTCCACTGATAGAATGCCCAGCTGCTCTGTGAGCTTGGTTCCTGGGCAGTTGCTGTAGGAGAACTGATGACAGGTCACTAATGCATATTATTAATTTCGTTTCTTTCTCCACAGATAGCCTGATAAATATTTCCAGCATTTTACGCGGTTGTGGAAGACTGGATTGCAATTTACACGGATCGCGTTTTTGACTCGATGGGCTAAAGGGCCTTTTTCTGTGCTGTGGATTTCTATGGCTCTACAGATGATGCATTGCTGCTTTGGCTGATACAATCAATGATCGCCTTGAAATTGAAAAGAATCCATTGGTGGTGACACTTTTGCCTATGCTGACCTGTCTGCCTGGAAATGACTGCACTCTCCCATCCTCCAAAATCGGGCATCCATGACCAGCCAAATGGCCTGTGAGCTGCCAACTATGCAATGCCAACCAGGTCCAACAGCTGATTCCTGGAATGATCAGAAAGCACAACAGTTCAGGGTGACCAGGACATTGACAACTGCCATGGACGTTGTGAGATATTTAGCTCTTGGGTGGAGCAGCGGACAGATATTCCATCTGAATAGGTGTATTTCCCCCTGGCACCGGTACTCCATCATCTTCTGGCAATACACCCGATATTTTGGGAAGCACCTTCTTCCCCTTGCAGCCCCTCGCTCTACTCCTCTGGCCTCTATTATATCATTAGATATAGGAGCTGAAGTAGGCCAATCAGCCCATTGTGTCTGCTCCACCATTCAAAGAGATCATGGCTGATCTGACAATCCTCAAATCCACTTTCCTCCCTTATCCCCATGACTCTTGATTCCCCTTACTCTTTAAACATCTGTCTTTCTCAGCCTTGAATATACTTAATAATCATTCTCAACACCCCTCTGTGGTAAAGAATTCCATAGATTCATTACCCTCTGGGAGAAGAAATTCCTCCTCATCTCTGTCTTAAATGGGCTTTTTGCTGACATAATGCCCTCTGGTCCTAGACTCTCTCACAAGGAGAAACAACCTCTCTGCACCTGCCCTATCAAGTCCACTAAGAATCTTACGTATTTCAATAAGGTCGTCTCTCATTCTTTTAAACTCCATTGAGTACGGGCCCAACCTACTCACCTCTCCTCATGAGACAGTCCCTCCACACTTCCTCTGGGCTCCCTCTATCACCCAAATGATGCCAACAGTCTCGTGTCCCTCTCAGGGGGTCCTAACACTCAGTGTTCATAAATACAAGTCTCTCAGCATCCACATGTTGGGCAGCTGAACCTAACTCTCTATTCCATGAAGATGTGATCAATGCATCCATGACCCCTCATGGCTCCCCACTGTACTCTGATACCGCCCAGATCCCCATGTCGTTGGATTAAGAATTTCAGTCTGTGTTGTTTGGAACCTATTAGTGAGCACCAACGCCTGGGAATCACTGGCCCAAGACCGTCCAAAGTGGAGGAGGAGCATTTGGGAAAGTGTCAAGCACCTCGAGACTTACCGCAGGGAGAGAGCCGAAGCCGGGTGAAAACAGTGTACAGAGCACGTTGCCACACCAATGCCCCACCCACCCTTTTCCATGACTACCATCTGCCCCAAGTGTAACAGAGCCTGCGGTAGCCCCATCGATCTGTACAGCCACCTACAGACTCACCCTCAGTGTGGAAGGGAGTCATCCTCGTCTGTGAGGAACCGCCAATGATGATGAATGATTGAGCACACCAATCATTTAGCTGGAGGTGTGCAGTATCTGGCCACTGCGTCCCTCCCCCACCACAATCTCCCCTCTTCACCCGTTCCGTCTTTGAGCATCCCGTTGCATTCCAAAGGCATTGGAATTCAATGATGCCATCCAGGAACTCAATTTTCAATGTGCGCCCACTGTCATACCTTTATACAAGGAAATTGCAAGTCAGCAGGGCATAGTAGATCCAGGCAATAGCTCTGCCAGGTAAAAATGTCTTTAAATCCAGCTAATACCACAATTTTAAAAATGAAGATAATGCTTCATTGTAGCTTTTGGGCTACATGAGCATCAACTGAGAAACTCGACCTGTCACTTAGCAGTTTTTCAAAAACAAATAAAGAACTGTGTTGCTGGGAATCAGAAACAAAGTCAGAAATTGCTGGAAAGACGGAGCAGGTCAGGCAGCGTTGGTGGAGAGAAAGCAGAGTTAATGTTTTGGGTCTAGTGACGCTTCTTCAGAACAGTGCTGATCCCAAAACGTTAATTCTGCTTTGTCTCTGCAGATGCTCTCAGACCTGCTGAGTTTCTTCAGCAATTTCTGTTTTTACTTAGCAGTAAACAGAGTTACAGACTGAATGATAAACTGTAAAGTGTGCTATTCTCATTGTCTAGAATTTACTGTCAAACAAGAATGTATTTTGGATACGGTATTTATAGACAACTAGTCCAGGGATAATTATTGTTCAGGAAGCACTTTCAAATGATCTAGGATATGACTGTTTGATCTGGAATTTAAGGATCTGCACAGACACCAACTACTTTTCCCTAATTTTCTGTTCCAATTTTAGAAAATGTGTGATTGAATAGAAACAATGGGGTATGATTGACAGCTGTAGGTTAGATTTTAGCTGGCAACTTTTACCTTTCTAGAACAGAGGGGGGAGTTGCATAGAGGCCTGAATGACCAGGCTATGGTGGGGAACATGGTAAAAGTGTGCAAGAATTCTGGCAGGATCTAATTTGCATTGGGAGCAATTCGTTAGTTGTAACTAGGTTCTGAGCATCCAGGGGAGATTCTCACCAGAGACCAGCGAGTTATATATTAAGGGGGAACTGTTACTTGTTAGTGACCTTTTATTAAGTGTATGCAGTTTTCTATCCCAGCACCCACTGTGAGCAAACTAGATAGCTGAGAATTCTTGACATTGATGTCAGAAAGGGTGACAGAGTTATGTTTCAAGTCCAATACAACTCTACGCTTCTGAAGGAGAATCATATCGGACTTAAAGCATTAACTCCATTTCTCTCTCCATAGATGCTGTCAGACCTGCTGAGTTTCTCCAGTGTTCTCTGTTTTTGTTTCGAGTTTCCTGCACCCACAGTGGTTTGCTTTTATCTAAGTCAGAGACGGCACCTGGTGACTTCAGCTTATCACTTGGTTCAAATAGTCTCCTTGTTGGACTCTAGCTGCTAACATCTCAGGACAGGGTCCATGGTTACCAGCCGCATACACATGACATCCATAGGTATTGACTTTCGAAATGTGCCAATCTCTAAGAGCTCTCATGGCACATCGCCAATTCATTTACAGTTTTCTGTTGCATTTTAATGCTGGCAACTAACCATATAACACTGCTGCACTGTGCACTCAGAGAGACATACCCAGCTCACGAGTGGACCAGGCTGTATCTCCAGGTTAAAATCTGAAAGGACTGCGGATGCCGTAAATCAGGAACAAAGACAGAAGTTGCTGCAAAAGCTCAACAGGTCTGGCAGCATCTGTGGAGAAAATAATCAGAGTTAGCATTTCGGGTCCAGTGCCCCTTCCTCAGAACTGAGGAGCCCTTCCAATCCGAGGAAGAGTCATCAGACCTGAAACGTTAACTCTGATTTTTTTTCTTCCCAGATGCTGCCAGACCTGCTGAGCTTTTTCAGCAACTTCTGTCTTTGTGTCTCCAGGTTATTTGCTTGCTTTCATGGTGCCTAGTCACTCGGAGCATAACTAAATGCTCATAGCATCACTGCCTTGCCTTCCCTTTTGCCCCTCAGCCAGAGACAGCAGGCTCGCAGGATTGGTGCAGTGTTCAGTGCAGATACAAAAGCAGGAAACTTGGCATGTTTGTTTGCAGATCTCAGCCATTGAAGCGGGATAGCCTCTGCTCAGGAGCTCCTGGCACAGTAAGTAAAGGGCAGCCTCTGGATACCAGTCCAGAAGCTTGGAATTGGTCAAACAGCTGCTTGGGGAATTTATGGTCAGGATGCTCTCCACATACAGGGGTGAGGAGCTGAATATGGACAGTCCGCCAGCTGTCTTGACTCTTTCTGCCCTATTATGGGCTGTCTTCCTCCTGGATTGAGAGTGACGTGGGTACTAAGGGAGATGAAAATGGGTGACACAGCTGTTGGTGCTCATGTAAGAGGGGAAGTGTGAGTGTGTCCAGTGTGAGAGAGTAGGCAGCTCAGAGGGTATGCAGGGTCAGTGCTGTCAGGGGGGTGGGTGGGGTTGGTGGCAGAGAGTGAGGGAAGCTGTTGAGGGCAATAGTGAGGGTGGCAGAGCCTGAAACTTGGTGGGATGTGGGTACAGGAGCAGAGACAGAGAGTTAGGTAACAGAGCCAGCATGGTGGCAATTACATTGACAGAATGGCGATAGTCATTGTCCTTCAATCTATGTTACTATACATTCCTCCAAATAATCTATAGGAGCCAGGGACAGGCTCCAATTCTGCTTTGTCATTTACCCAGATCATCGCTGATCTTCTACCTCGATGTACTGGCTCTACCTCCCTTGACGTCTTTAACATTTAGAAGTCTATTTACCTATGTCTTGAACATATTCATTAACTGAGTTTCCTCAGGCCAGTGGGATGGAGAATTCCAAAGACTCATCATTCTCTGAGTGAGCATGGTGGCTCAGTGGTTAGCCCTGCTACCTTGTAGTACTAGGGGCTTGGGTTCAATCCCACCCTCAGGTGACTGTCTGCATGGGTTTGCTCTTGTTTCCTCCCACAGTCCAAAGATGTGCAGGTTCAGTGGATTGCCTATAATATCCAGGGATGTGTAGGTTATACAGATTAAGCATGGAAAATGTAGGGTTATAGAGATGGGCAGGATGCTCTTCAGAGGGTCAGTGTGGACTCAATGGGCTGAAAGGCCCACTTACACACTGTAGGAATTCTATGATGAAAACAATTGTTTTTATCTCTATCATAAATGGCATATCCTTTTTGTAAGGCTGTAGCTCCTGGTTCTAGATCTTCCAGCTTGGGGAAATATTCTTTCTGCATCTACCTTGTCAAGCAAGAATTTTGTAAAGTCTATTGAAATTACCTTTCATTCCTCTAAACTCTAGAGAATATAGGCCCAGTTTCCTCAATCTCTCCTCACAGGATCCATCTCATTAACCCAGGAATCAGTCTGGTGAACTTCCTCAGTGGCAAGTATCCATCTTAGTAAGGAGACCAAAACTGTATGCAATTTGTATTATAACTTGCTGGAAATATGAAATGATAAGAGTGTTGCACGGTATCTGAGACCTCAATAAATACAGGGCCCAACAGTTTATTTCCTTCATCTATTAAGTTTGAGGATTAAGGAAGAAATGGAAAGGGCTTCTTCTGGTGCAGTGGTCATGTCCCTGCCCCTAGACTAGGAAGGCCTGGGTTCAGTCCCACCATATCCAGAGATATATAATAACAAACTGAACCGGTTGATTAGGGGAAAATAGATAAAGAAATGGAGGAAACTGGATGAGTTGGAGTTAAATCAGTTGCAGAAAGGAAAAAGAGAGAGAAAGTGTTTTAAAAATTATTATTTTTTTAAAAATCCCCATCAGTAATTCATAATTTATAGCAATGAGATCTCAATCATTTACATTGTTCACTTTCTGCACCACAGATCAAGAACAAGATGTTATTTCTACAGTGGAGCAACTTAAATTGTTCGAGAGATTCACAGCTCGTGATTGTACCTTTGTTTAAACAAAAAAAATACAACCTGTTCAGAGATGTTATGACACATCTCAGAAGCAGGTAGGACTTGAACCCAGAGCTCCTGAATCAGAGGTGTTGGCACTACCACTATACCACAAGACCCCCTGGTAGTATCTCTGAAGCCCCTGAATTTGCCATTTGGTTGGTGCATTCACACAGTGATTTATTAACACATTGTTATTCTTCCAGCAAGATTTGACCTAAAAGCCTGTCAGTTGCAGTCACTGAACAGCACCTCCTACTGAGATGAGGTGGAATTTTTTCTCAGGGGGTAGTGCATCCGTGGAACTTTTTACTGCAGAGGCCTTTGGAGGTTGAATTCTTAAGTATATTCAAGGATGAAACAGATAGATTTTTTTAATCAGTAAGGGAATCAAAAGTTGTGGGCAGAAGACAGGAAAGTGGATTTGAGGATTATCAGATCAGCCATGATCTCATTGAACAGCAGAGCAATCTCGATTGGCTGAATAGCCGACATTTACACCTACGTTTTAAGGTCCTGCTACTAGGATTTAAGTTCCTATATTCTTGTGGCTCCTCCTAAGTGGCACTGTGGGACAATAGACCCCACACTGCTAACCGGAGAGTTATAGAATGGTTACTTCAGTGAAGGAGACCATTCACCCCAACCTCTCTGTCTTGGCTCTCTAGGAGGGCAATTCACTGATACCCAGACCTCCGTCATGTAGTTTTTTTCACCTTAGCTAATTATCCTGTTAGCTTTTAAAAGCCACAATGGTGTCTGCTTTTACCACACACGCCTGTGTGTTCTGAATCCCAATCACTTGCTGCATGAAAATACTGTTGCTTCTTTTGACAATCACATTTAATTGCTGTCCTCTGGTTCTTGTTTCTCCTGCAAATGGTAACAGTTGCTCCCCATCGACTCTGTCCAGACCTTTCACTAATTTGTAGGCTTCTATCAAGGAGAGGTGATGGTCTAGTGGTATTATCACTGGGCTGTTAATCCAGAGACCCAGGTAACATTCTGGGGATCTGGGTTTGCATCCCACAACAGCAGATGGTGGAATTTGAATTCAATAAATGTCTGGAATTAAGAATGTAATGTTACCTGTGAAATGATTGTTGTGGGAAAAGCCCATCTTGTTCACCAATGTCCTTTAGGGAAGGAAACTGCCATCCTTACCTGATCAGGCCTACATGTGACTCCAGACCCACAACAATGTGGTTGACTCTTAACTGCCATAATAAATAAATGCCATTTAGCAGTGACGTGAATGAGTAAAGGAGATCAAACCTTGTCTCAATCCCAGTTTCTCCACTCAATCCATTTAACTCTCTTGTAGTGACTGTAATGAGGTAGCAGTACCTCACAGAATATGAGTTCCCAGATTGGGGCTGTTAATCTGCTCCAATAATGGAGCCCTGGCTGACCTATAAAAAGCAGTGAGAGACAGCAATGCTGACACACTGGTACCTGACTCTAAATGAGGCAGGGCTAAAGTCAAGGACTGCTCACGTGTAAATAAAGAGTGACGGGATACTGGCCACTGCGGAGTTATTTCAAAACCACCTCTGGAATCAGTCGTGCAAATCTTTTCTGCACCCTCTTCAACGCCTTCGCATCCTTTCCAAAGTGTGGTTTCTAGAATGAGACACAAGTCTCCAGTTGACATCAAGCCAATGTTTTATAAGTCTTCACCATGAGATTCTTACCCCTTGTACTCCAGGTCTCTATGTATGAAGTCTGGGATCCAGTATGATTGACTAATTGTTTTCTCAATCTGTGCTGACAACCTTGAATGATTTATGCACATATACACCAAGGGTCTGCCTCAGTGCTCCATTCCTCTGTTTAGAATTATGCCCTTTATTTCGTATGTCTTCTCGTTGTTCTTCATTCCAAATAGTTACAAGTCGAACTTCTCTGCCTAAAGTTTTATCTGCCCCTCCTACCCATCTGTCTATGTTCTATTGTGGCAAATGTTTCCGCATTTGCAATATTTCCAAATTTTGTGCCAACTGCATATTTTGAAGTTGTGCCCTTGTTATGGGCCAGACCAAATCCCCTCAAAATATTTAGAAGATAGTTTAGATCCTAGGGTTTTCTTATTTTAGAGGTAAATGTAAGGTGTTGCATTCCAGGTGCAATTTGATTTGTCAAACTACTGGATTTAAAGCAAGACACACTTTATTTGTATCATAGAATCCCCTGCAGTGTGGAAACAGGCCCTTCATTCCAACAAGCCCACACCAACACTCAGAGCATCCCACCCAGACCCACCCCATCTATTTATCCCTGAACACTATGGGGCAATTTAGCCTGGCCAATCCACCTAACCTGCACATCTTTGGACTGTGGAAGGAAACTAGAGCACCCAGAGGAAACTCAAGCAGACACGGGGAGAATGTGCAAACTCCACACAGACAGGGGGTAGAATCAAACCCGGTTGCTTGGCACTGTGAGGCAGCGCTAACCACTGAACTACTGTGCCATCCAAAATTTATGCACTATCGTTAAAATTCAACAAAAACAAAAAAGGAATTGGAACAACTTAACTCCATTTAAAAACTTAACAGATTAATAGGCACAGTACCTATTACTAATTAACAGTTTCAATATAGTAATTTCCCATAACCACATACTTGGTAAAAGGCAAATTCAGTCACAGATTGTCACATGTGCAAATCCCATAGCAGGAAGAGAACCATCAGCTTTTAAATCTGACTGACAGAGGGACAAAATAGCTTTCACTTCTTCAAAACCCCAACAGCAACTGCTGAAAACTAAAAAACTAGAGAGCTTGACCACACCCATTCAGGCTGCTTCTATTGTTCCAACTTTAGAAAAAAACCAAAGGCCTCCAAGCTGTTTACTGTGGTGTCTCTGGTGGACTGCTCATTACCTCTGCATTTAAAACCCCTCTTCAAAAAGACCAGAACATAAATAATCTCTTAAAGTCATAGAATCTTCATACCTTACATGCTCAAAGAATCATAGGATCCATACAGTGTGGAAAGTGGCCATGCGGTCCATCGATTCTGCACTAGACCTCTGAAGAGCATGTCTAGGCACTAATGTATATCCAGATAAGCCGTGATAATGGTATCTACTTCTATGGATTCCTGATGTCCACTTGCTTGCAAACTTAGAAGCAACCATTTGTCAGTACTCTGTTTCCTGTCATTCAATCAACATCACAGTCCATTTAGCATAATCCCTTTAATTCCAAGGGGTTTCAAATTTGCTGGCTATCATGTGGCACTTGTGTCCAATGCATTTTGGAAATCCGTGTACACCATCTAAACCAGATATCATTCAGGCTTGTTAAAAATGGTTCGATTTTAACAAGTCTGCATTGGCTTTTCCTAATTAATTGTCACTTCTCCTAGTTTCAGGTTAACTAACTTTAATTACATTACTACAAACTGAATTTGGGATTCAAATTCCAATTTACTTGATTTCTGCACACTAACAATTCAAGCACTACATTGGGCATTTAGGCTAGAAAACCTGCATTTATATAGCACCTTCTACAAACTCAGTCCCAAAACCCCTTACAGCTAATGGAATACATTTTGAAGAGTTGTTGCCATAATAATGTAAAAAATTCAATATGCAATTTTCACGCAGTGATCTCCCACAAACAGTGTTTTAATAAATGATCAGTTGATGTCTGTTACTCACTAGTTAAAGGATTAATATTGACCAGAACATCAAAGAGATTGCCCCCGTTCTTCTTCAAACTAGTGTCTTCAGATATTTCACATCCACCTGAGGGGCAGACAGTTTTTTTTGGCTTTATATCTGAATTAAAAAACATCATAACCAATGCTGCAGCATTCCTGAATTTTTGTTTTCAATTCTTCATGGAATCTGGGTGTCATTGGCCAGCATTTGTTGCCCATACTTAATTATTTCTTGAACTGAGTAGCTAACAAGGCCAGTTCATCGACAGTTAAGAATCAACCCTGTCACAATGGGCCTGGAGTCTCATGTAGGCCAGATCAGGAAAGGATGGCAGATTTCCTTCTCCAAAGGAAGGACAAGGGCAGCAGATACATGGGAAAACAAGCACCCCTCCAAGCTGCTCACCATCCTGACTTAGAAATATATCATCATTCTTTCACTGACACTGGGTCAAATCTTAGAACTCCCTACCTAACAGACCTGTCTGTCTATTTACATAGTCCCACTGTAGTTCAAGAAGGAGGTCATCATCATCCTCTCAAGAACAATTAGAGGAAGGCAATAAATGCTGGCCTAGCCAGTGCTGCGCACATCCTGTCAATCAATGCATTAAAAAATTCCTTGGTGGAATCCTCCATAAACTCCACCTCTATCCATCTAGGGATGGTGAATTCTGCATGGAATATTTTGCCATGCACCAGAGAAAGAGAACCAGTCCTGGAGACTCTTGCTTGTCTATTCCACACAGAAACCAAGGCAGTGATTAATCTGTCACTCCGTCATGAATGGATAATTCCGAAGCTACACACCCCTCCACCTCATCGCAGTTACATCATGTAGTGGAGGTGCTGGAAAACTGCACAAAACCCAAAACCAATAAGGAAAAATATACTCTGGGAAACTGTTTCATCAGTCCCCACTTGTGATCTGGTTCATAACAGTAAAACAGATGAGTTTCTGTATATGATAGTCAATGTTAGTTTGCATGTCTACTGAGACTAACCTTACATTCCAGATTTTAATAAGCAAATTTAAATCATAGTGGCTTCCACACTGGCATTTGAACCCATATACTTGAAGCTGAACTTTAGCAGTTAGATTAATAATCCAGTAGCAATAACTCATGCACCACTGTGTCTCCAAATGTCTGTAAGTCTGTAAAAGGGAACTTGAACCCAAAATGCTCTGATTCTGAATAGGACTACTCACTGAGCCATGTCTGAAATGTGTTGTAAGTGCTATGGTGCTATCGTTTGAAGGTTGGCATTGTTTCAACAAGGTGAGATCGAGCATACTGCTCCTTAAACGTTTCCATGCAAACAGAGCTTCCTGACTGTGGGGATTTACTTACAATCAGCTGGGATTCTGGTGCCCTGTATCACCTTGAGCAGTGAAAAATGGTCCCTGCATGTCACGCGCCTGACTCCCTCACTGCGGAGACTAACTGTGCACAACCACCCTCATTTCCCACACCTCTCATTTACACGATGGTATAAAGAGTACTTTTGGACAGAGGGACATCAAGATGATAAATTATGTGTTTCCTTGCTCTGACTTCATGTTGTAGGATTTCCTAGAATTGACCCATAAGCCTGATTTTCCACATGCTGCAATTCTCAATCTGAATGCATTTTTATTTATTAGAAAATAGCTTTCGCATTGCCGTTTCAGAAAGCAGCTAATTGCAATCAGAGAGTTCCTTTCTTGTTATTGCACTGCATTCTCAGTGAGAGACAAAGCCCATCTTTTAGGCTGTTTTTCTTTTTATTCACTTGTGGGACGTGGGCATTGCTGGCATTTATTGTCTGTTCTGGTTGTCTTTGAGAAGGTGGTGGTGAGGTGCCTTCTTGAATGTTCAGAACATCAGATCCATAGGTAAGTCTGCTTTGTTAGACCTGAAGACATTCAATGATCCTAGTTATCAACAGAAATTGCAAGTAAAAGATATTCATGTGCATACAGTCGAGCATTAGTCCCAATAACATACTCTTAAAGTCTTCAAGAGGGATCTGGACCAATTCTGTACTGGGTTAAAGGTAAAGTCACCATAGTCCAAACAGACTATAGGGCTGCTCTCAAGATAAAGAGAGATGAGTGGAGATGGTTTAACCTGAAGTTTGCTCCACCTCAAGTATGGATAGCTCATAGAATCCCTACAGTGCAGAAGCAGGCCATTCAGCCCACCAAGTCCACACTGACCCTCTGAAGAGCAAACCACATCCCCCCGATATCCCTGCATTTCCCATGGCTAACCCACCTAGCCTACACATCCCTGGACAATTTAGCATGGCTAATCCATCTAACTTATCTGTCTTTGGGCTGTAGGAGGAAACCGGAGCAAATCCATGCAGACATGGGAAGAATGTGCAAACTCCACACAGACAGTAACGGGAGATTGGAATCGAACCTGTGTCCCTGGCGCTGTGAGGCAGCAGAGCTAGCATTGTGCCACCGCGCTGACCCATCCCCACTGAGCCACCTTGCCACTGAAGGGGAGTCATTTGATGTTAACCTTAACCAGTGCAGGAATTGAACCCACACTGTTGGTAGTACTATTGCACGCCAGCCATCCATCCAACTGAGCTAACCAACCCCATTTAACTTGGGTCTTGAAACCCCACAGCTTCATAAATTATACCATGGTCAGAGTGATTCTTGAGTTTCGATCACAAGTGAGGACTGGTGAAACAATTTCCAGTGTATTTTTTTTCCTTATTGGTTTTGGGTTTTGTGCAGATTTCCAGCTCCTCCTGTTTGATGATGTACCTGTGATGAGGTGGAGGGGTGTTGGGGTCAGGGAATATCCATTCACGTGGAGCAGCAGATTGATCACTGCCTTGGTTTCTGTTCAGAATAGACAAGCAAGAGTCCCCAGGACTGGCTTCCTTCCCATGGTGCATGGCTAAATATTCCATACAGGATTTGCCATCCCTGGATGGATAAAGATGGAATTTTTGGAGGATTCCACCAAGGACATTTTTAGTATATAAATTCACAGGATGCGCTCAGCACAGGCTAGGCCAGCATTTATTGCCTTTCTCTAATTGTTCTTGAGAAGATGGTGATGACTTCCCTCTTAAACCACAGTGGTCCATGTAGATAGACAGACACAGCTGTTAAGGAGGGAGTTCCAGGATATTGACCCAGTGACACTGAAGGAACGGTGATATATTTCCAAGTCAGGATGGTGAGTGGCTTGGAGGAGAACTTGCAGGTTGTGGTGTTCCCAAGTATCTGCTGCCCTTATCCTTCTAAGTTGTAGAGGTCACATGTTTTATATATGCTGTGTGAAGAGCACTGGTCAATTGCTGCAGTGCATTTTGTAGATGGTATGTATTGCTGTTACTGTGTGATGGTGGTAGAGGGAATGAATTAGATGTGGTGCCAATCACCCATGCTGCTTTGTCCTTGATGGCATCAAGCTTTTTGAGTGTTGTTGGAGCTGCATTCATCCAGGCAAGTGGGAATATTCCATTACACTCCTGACTTGTGCCTTGTAAACGGTCGACAGGTTTTGAGGAGTGAGGAGGTGAGTTACTCACCACAGTATTCCTAGCTTCTGACCTGCTCTTGCTGCCGCTGTGTTTATGTGGTGAGTCTAGTTCAGTTTATGGTCAGTAGTAACCCCAAGGTGTTGATAGTGGGGGATTTAGGGATGGTCACGCCATTGAAAGTCAAGCAGTGATGGTTAGATTCTTTCTTGTTGGAGATAGTCATTGCCTGGGCACTTGTGTGGAACAAATGTTAACGTTGATGGATGTAGATTGTAGAATTAATTTCAAGGTTCTGTCTTACTGTTCTGATTGAAATTTCTTTGCACGCTGGGAATGAATTTCTTGTTCAACCAGGATCTGGTAGTTTTACTTTTTCTCTGATTTAAAGATCAGAATCAATAAAGTTTGGGGGTTCTTGCATTATTCTAGGCTCCATTTATTTCCTGAGAATGGTGTGTTGGAATCTAGCTAAAGAAGGTATTTGCTCTCACTGCCTCAGTATCAAAACCTTCATTCAATCCCAAATAGATACGAGTCCTTGCACTTCAGTTCCATACTCCCAGCTGTTACTGGGCAGCAAATCAGAACATAGCACATAGAGCAGTATAGCACAATACAGGCCCTTTGGCCCATGATGTTGTGCCGACCTATTATCCTACTCTCAGGTCAAACTAACCTGCATACCCTTCATTTTACAACCATCTATGCGCCTATCCAAAAGTCGCTTAAAAGTCTCTAAAGTATCTGACTCCACTACCACTGCAGTGCATTCCACGCACCCACCACTCTCTGTGTGAAGAACCTACCTCTGACATCTCCCATATACCTTCCTCCAATCACCTTAAAATTATGCCCCCTCATGATAGCCATTTCCGCCCTGGGAAAAAGCCTCTGGCTATCCACTCTACTTATGCCTCTCATCATCTTGTACACCTCTATCAAGTCACCTCTCATTCTTCTTTGCTCCAATGAGAAAAGTCCCAGCTCCCTCAACCTTTCCTCATACGACCGGCCCTCCAGTCCGGGCAGCATCCTGGTAACTCTCCTCTGCACCCTCTCTAAAGCTTCCACATCCTTCCTATAATGAGGTGACCAGAACTAACACAATATTCCAAGGGTGTTTCAACTAGGGTTTGTTAGAACTGCAGCATAACCTCACAGTGCTTAAACTCAATCCCCCTGCCAATGAAAGCCAACACACCATATGCCTTCTTTACAACCCTATCAACTTGGGTAGCAACTTTGAGAGATCTATGGGCGTGGACCCCACACTGCCAAGAATCCTGCCATTAACCCTGCAGAAATATTACCATGAGGGATATGAGGTTAAAGGAAGAGCTGGGGAGGATGGCTCTTAATGTTAACGTCACCTCGTGTTACTTTGATCGGATTCAGCAGGGAAGCAAACAGTTGTGTTGGAGTTAGCTCCTGCAGGCTGTTTCTCAGCTACAAGCACCTCAGATTCCAGTGGGGAAAGGAACAAGACTCCTGTCTCAAGCAGAAAGTAGACACTGCCTGCCCCTTCGCAAAGGGCTGCATTTGCTGAAGGGCTGTGCTAGGTAATGTGCGCTGGTGTCAGAATTAGGAGCCAATGCAGAACTGGAGGAAAGTGGACGCAGCTTGGACAATTCTAGCAAGGGATGAAGCGTTGCGTTGGCTGCAGAAGTTTAAAACGAAATCACGGAGCGGGTTAATGAGCTGCGAAAGTGCCCACAGATTTTCTTTTTTGTCGAAACTTTATTCAGTAATTTTCATGACAGGAACTTATCGCTGAACACAGCCTGTATGTAAATTCTAGGAAGTTACTTTGACACAGAAGAAAACTAAATGTATTCCCACTACACTACCTGTGATAGTAAATGTTAGCTTGCCTGCTGCATCTAATTTCATATCACATCGCACTATGAAAAATAGTTTGCTATTTTGGAAACTCCTAGCAGCCATACTAAGGCACTGAGGACCCAGAGCTCATTTATCTTGTGTCATAACTGTAGCCAAGCTAAAGCTATTTTCTAAAGCAGCTGAAGAATGAGAAGAAGAGGACTGTAAAAATAAACCACGTGAAAGGTGCACAAAGATGAGGATTTTCAGAGAGTTGTCTGCTGTTCTAGAGATTTAAAACACAGCTCTCTGCTTTAGGTCTGTAATTAGAGGCAGATAGATCAATTCTATCCATGCACCTGTCACTGGAAGTCTCTCCCTATACAGGTGCTAGAAAGATTAAAATAAGATGATGTCTTTGAGTGAAGTCATCTTTCTAAAACTTGGCAACGCATCTGAACTTGTCGGAGAAGCTTAGCACAAGTGTCTCTCCACAACAGTTCCATTTTTTAAGTGAATGTCATCACCAAACAGGAGTAGAGATTTTTTTTAACCTCTCAATGAGCATTTTAGGATCACTTCAGCAATGTGAATTACATCGCATTACTTTACAAGTTTATCATTAACCCGTAGCCTTCATTCCCTGCAATAGGGAGCTTAATTAGCTCCTCGTATGATTATTAGCCGATACGGTTATGCAGGGGCTGCCTTAGACCAGTGGCTGAAACTCAGCAAGGTTTTTGCTCGCTCTTCGAATCTGTGCGGGAGAGACATGCAAAATCTAGCGCCATTTGGGTTCAAAGCTCGCCCAGTCTCTGAGTGTAGATCCTGAAGTTAGTAACGTTCGTGTTGTTTCCACTCAGTGTCTGATTATTTGTCCTGTCTCTCAGACTTCAAATGGTCCTCCCTGGAGAAGGCGAAGAGTGAAGAGATTATTGGAAAATATTGTTCTTAATCGTACCATCACTGTCAAATCCAGCAGCACACTGGGATAGAGTTATAGAGTCATACAACACCGAAACAGACCCTTCAGTCCAACCAGTCCATGCCGACCATAATCCCAAACTAAACTAGTCCCATCCACCCGCGCTCTGCCAATATCCCTCCAAACATTTCTTATACATGTACTTCTCCAAATATCTTTTAAATATTGCAACTGTACCTGCATCCACCAGTTCATCTGGCAGTTCACTCCACACACCAAACACTCTCTGTGTAAAAGATTTCCCCTGTCATTTTTAACTTTGAGTTGAATGTCTGATATATCATGCCACTATCAAGACCTTTATCTGCTTCCATCACTAACTCATCCAATGTCCACCCCGTCTCCACTGGTCTTCCCTGAAACCCTCATCCCATGCCTTTGTTACTTCTAGACTTGAGGATCCCAATGCCCTCCTGGCTAGCCTCCCACTCCCCACCCTCCATAAACTTAAACTCCAAACCTTTGCTGCCTATTGCACCAGGTTCTATTCACAGAACCCTCTGACCTACTTTGCTGCCCAGTCCAACAACATCTCCATTTTATTTAAAGCCTCATCTTTATTTTGATTACTCCATGACCTTGCCACTGTCCCTCTCTGTAATGACCCCAGGTCCACAACAACAAGGCTGAAATCTCTGCAATTCTCCTGTTGTAGCCTCTTGCATACCCTTAATTGCCATGGCTCTACCATTGATGTCTGTGCTTACTGACACCTAGGTTAATTTCCTGTCTCAACCCCTCCACCTATCCATCTTTCCATCCCTGTTTGACATTCTCCTTACAACTAAATCTTGAACCAAGTTTGTGGTCACCTGTCATACTATTGCCTTAAAAGAGAAACAGGAATTGAAGGAAAAGCTCAGCAGGTCTGGCAGCATTTGTGGAGAGAAACACTATGGGTCATGACCCTTCCTCATATTGCCTTCTGTGGCTCGATGCCAAAGTTTGCTTGACGACATTTCTGTCAAGCACCTTTGCATATTTTGCTGAATTAAAGTTGCCATAACAATGCAAGGTACTGTTGGCGCTTTAGAGAGTGTAAGCCACTCTTTAATTGTGTTTAAATCTGAAAAGCTTGCATTCGACTGGCAAATGACAAACCTGTTCAGCAGGAATCCATGGCTGAAAACCCAAATGTTGCTGCCAGCAAATGGCCCCTTTAAGACCCTAATCTTCACGTACGCCCCTTCCAGGCATAAGGGGGCAAATAGGACAGAGGTCACCACCAGCAGTCCTAGAAACAATCCTGCTGTGAGCTGAGTTTAATGAGAGAGGGAGTTGCTTCAAGACGAGGCAATCAATCTCTAATGTGAAATGAAGATCTTACCTGCTGTGCTCCTAGACCTAGATACAGTCTCTTATTAACTTTTAACTCTTTTGCATTGTTCAAACTATGGCTAGGTACAGTCACAGTCTCCAGAATTTCTTCACTTCTGGATTCAGACCAGACTTTTCAACAGCCAGAGACCACTGGGGAAATTTATGTTCTTTGCATCTAGTGCACGTCCCTTAGGGGCAGAACTTGAATCCCTCTGCGCTGTTGTTAAATAGTATTAGTGCCTCGATTTGTGGTTCTGACGTTGATTTTAATTCCTGCTGCTGGCAGGACAAGGACAGGCAAATAGATATTGCATTTCAGGAGTGCTGGGAATACAAAGTGTCCTTAGGATGGAAATGAGTAAATCAGAATGAGCGAGGCAACTTGCCCTGTCTTAGCATTAGGTCGTCCTGGCACAGTTATCAGAGAATCAGAGACTCTCACAGTGCTGAAGGAGTCCATTCAGCCCACTGCACCTGTGTCAGCATTTTGAACAACTTTATGTTCGGCTCCACTCCCCGACCGCTTCCCCACAGCACTGAAATTTTATTAACTGAAAAACAAAGGCGTCCATTCGTGTAGCACCTTTCATTACCACTGGGCATTACAAAGCTCTTCACAGCCAATTAAGATTTAGGTTTTATTGTCATGTACGGGGTACAGGAATACAGTGAAAAGTGTACAGTGTTGCCACACATGACACCAGTTTAAGTACTTAGAGACAAATCTTTGTTACAGAATTGGAAAAATAAATAAGTTGAAAATTCAAACATCCCAGTCCTTTCATAAGCCTGCAGATGCTCCAGGCTGGACGTTCCCCAAGAGGGCACACTCTCCCCATGCACTGGGCACACTTTCACCCGCGCGGGGCTATGACCCACCTGTATCCACCAGCCACTGACTGCTGCTGCTGACCTCCATCGGGCACACCAGGCCTCACTACCACTCGTGAGGCCCTGCAGCCTACCATCACTACCATCGCCACCTTGAACTCCTGTAATTGTAGAATTCCTACAGCGTGGAAACAGGCCATTCGGCCCAACAGATCCACACCGCCCCTCCGAAGAGCATACCACCCAGACCCATTCCCCTCACCCTGCATTTCCCATGTCTAACACACCTAACCTACACATCCCTGGACCCTATGGGGAACTTAGCATGGCCAAACCACCCTAACCTGCACAACTTTGGACTGTGGGAGGAAACCCACACAGACACGGGGAGAATGTGCAAACTCCACACAGACAGTCACCCGAGGGTGGGATCGAACCCGGGTCCCTAGTGCTGTGAGGCAGCATTGTTAACCACCGAGCCACCCCAATTAGGTGTGAGACAATGTGCCCTCTGGCAGGAATGGGATCTTTGATGGAAGATAGAAGAAGCAGTTGAACAGATCCATAGAGGAAGAGGATTAATAATGGGTGGAGAGGCTGAGATGATGGATCTGGGAGCTTGGGAACGAATTTGTGAAAATGTTGGAGATTACTTTTCCAGCAACACTTGGTATGTGATTGTGGTTAGGAATATTGGAAGATATGGGTTGTTATAGAAAGGATATAAATGACCTTGTCAGTGACAAAGGACCCAGGTGTGAAAGTGCCATAAGGGAGGGAAATAGGCCATCCAGCCCATTGAATCTTCTCCACCATTCAATACAATCATGACCGATCTTGGGCTTCAACTCCACTTTTCGGCTCAATCCTGATTTTTTGAGAGATTGACAATGCGTCTACGTGAGTGTTAAATGTGGTCAGTGATGGAGTATCCTCAACCCTCTGAGTCAGCGAATTCCAAAGAATCACAACTCTTTGTGTGAAGTAATTTCTCACCATCTCAGTCCTAAATAATCAACCCCTTATTAAGAGACTGTGCCACCCAATGTTATAGACTCCCCAGCCACTGGAAACAATCTTTCAGCACATATCCTACCAAGCCACTTCAGAATATTGCACTTCTCTCAATTTTCTAAACTCAAGCAAATATAGAGCCAATTTACTGGGCCTCTCATTATAGAGCTACCCCTCATCCCAGGGAGTGACTTAGTATATAACTCAAATCAATAATAGAATCCATACAGTTGGAAGCAGGCCATTCAGCCCATCAACTCCACACCAACCATCTGAAGAGGACGAACCTGAAAGCCAGCACTGACCCGATGGGCAGAATGGTCTCTTGATCTGCAAAAGTTTTCTTCGATTCTATGATACAAGCAGAGGGAAACCAAGAACTTTGGATTTGTGTTGAAAATCCAAGTGCATGAGGAGGCATTAATGGCAACTGAGGAAGAATCTCAGTTGGACTTCTAATGTGGGGCTTTGGTAGGAATTTCATGTCAAGGATCTTGTTCGAGAAGTCAGTGAGTTGGAAGCGAATGAAAGCATTCTATCTGGATGCATCACGGCTTGGTACAGCAACTGCTCTGCCCAGGGCTGTAAGAAACTACAGAGAGTTGTGAACACAGCCCAGTCCATCACACAAACCAACCTTCCATCCATTGACTCCATCAATACTTCTCAATGCCTCAGGAAGGCAGCTAACATCATTAAAGGCCCCTCCCAGTTCAGTTGTAATCTCTTCCAACTTCTTCCGTCAGGCAGAAGACTCAATAGCTTAAACACACACCAACAGGTTCAAGAACAGCTTCTTCCCTGCTGTTATTAGATTTCTGAATGGACTTCTCAAATTTTAAATCTAATGTTGATCTCACTCTTTGTGCACTTTCCCTGCAGCTGTAACATTGTATTCCTCACTCTGTTCTATTCCCCTGATGCACTTTGTATGGTATGATCAACTGCATGCAAAACAAAACTTTTCACTGTGAGATAGTAGGAACTGCAGATGCTGGAGTCAGAGACCACATAGTATGGAGGTGGAGGAACACAGCGGGCCAGGCAGCGTGAGAGGAGCAGGAAAGTTGATGCTTCAGGTCGGGACTCTTCTTCAGTAAAAGGGTTCCGAAGAAGGCTTCCAATCCAAAACATCAACTTTCCTGCCTCTCTGATGCTGCCTGGCCTTCTGTGCTCTTCCAGCTCCAAAACATTTCACTGTACCTACGTACATGTGACAATAATAACTCAAATCAAATCAAAAATGAAGAGATAGGCAGAGGAGAAAGATGTGAATGGGAGCGGCTCAGAAGTGTTTGCAGCAGGGTACTTTGAGTGGGACAGACAGAGGCTTTTGTCGATGAGATAGCAGCCATTGTGGAGGTTAATTGAAAGGACATGAATAAGCAAGGATTGATGGTTATGGTAGAAAAGAGATAGGAACAGATTTTGAGGTTGGTACGCCCTAGATTGGGTAAGTTAGTCACTGGGAGCAGAAAATGGCACAACTGGGAAGATACTAACGTTCTAGTTTTGTGTTCTCGCATGGTCCATTGTTCTCATGAGTACTCGTGTGGAGTGCTTCAGTTTAATCAGTACAGACAGTGTGACACAATGGATAGTGGATTATTGGTGTCAGCATTTCCACCTCCTTCTGTCAAACAGATTTTCTGACTCTGTGATGGGGGAAGAGCCCGGAATAATCAAACTTTCTTTTAACGTGCACCAAATCCTTACGGAAAGACAGTAATGTCTATCTTTTTAACTTTATTTCTTATTTTCCTAAATTATGTTTATACTATTGATATGTGTAATGTAGTGTAACTTGTGTCTTTCTCTATATTTTGTGCCTAGGTCCTTTGTATCTAAGATGGAACTGTGTGCTGGCGACATTGTGTGCTTTTCGCTGTACTCCTGTTCTTCCGTAACTTGAGTACACATGACAATAAACCTAATTCTAATTCCAGAAATCCTTATTATCCACAGGGATAGAGGCACAGACCTCCTACTGATGACAGAAAAACCACGGATGATACTATAACAGAAATACCCTACCTCCAGCAAAGGATCATGTGATGCATGCAGACTTGTCAATTCGGGGAAAGAAATTGGGCCTAGGGCCAATTACATGAGTATTTGGAAACATGGATGACGAATTTGCATTTAATGAGGAATGAGTGTACCTCTTCAGGAATATGTCCAAAGCTACATAGAAAAATGAAGATGCTTTGCACTGCAGCCATGTTATTTCCAGTCTGGTGCTCAGTAACAAAGACTTGGCCCCTTTAAATGTAGTTGTAGAGCTCTAAGTATGCATTAATTCTCAATCCTTCAGCCATGTGTCACCTGAGACTATAGCTTAATAATACAACATAATGAGGATGAACTTCAGAAGTCTTTGAGATAGCAACAGGAAAAGGCAGGGTAGATAAAGATAAACTATTTCACTCATTGGAGATTCTAGAACTTGGGGTAATAGGCTATAAACTAGGGTCAGACCATTCAGGAGAGATGTTAGGAAACACTTCTACACATGAAGAGTGGTGGATGTTTGGAACTCTTTTCTGCAGATGGTAGTTGATGCTGGATCAGTTCAGGGATGTGAAGGCTAGGTGAGTTAGCCATGGGAAATGCAGGGTTACAGGGTGGGGGAGGTAGGTCTGGCTGGGATGCTCTTCAGGAGGTCGGTGTGGGCCAAATGGCCTGCTTCCACACTGTAGCCATTCTAAGATTCTGTGAATTTAAGTTGTTAATTTTAAAATTTGAGATTGATACACTTTTGTCAAACAAAGATTTTGAGGGATTGAGCCAAAGGCAGGCATATGGAGTTTGGATCCAAATGAACCATGATCTCATTGAATGGCTCAAGGTTCGAGGGGGCTGCACGGCCTGTTCATATATTCCCATGACGATGGGTGTGACTCTCCACACACTAAGGTCAAAGGTCAGGTCAACTAGGCTAATGATCACCAAAGAGATAAAGCATCATGCACGGAGCATAAACATGTCTTTTCTGTTGCATCTTTTTTTAAAAAAAAGTAGTTCTTTCTGGGAGGCAGGAAGAAGCAAACCTTGGGGAGGAGATGAAAATCGTGTTTTATTATCACCACACAAGTGCCCAAATGATGCATTTCAAAGTGATTCATGTGTTGTGTGATTTTAAACAAACTGTGGACGTGCTGGCCCACTTTCCCTCCCGTGTCCTTTACTTTTAATAGTTGCTTTTGTTCTTTGATTTGAAACTTTTCTAGAATTGAAAGGCTGGAAACTCTCCAAAAGCCAGGCAGCATCAGTGAAAAAAAAAGCGTTATTTATCAGGGTATGACTTTTACCCCAAAAACGTGTGGGTTGGGACAGATGGGAAGTTCAAATGTTAAAACAAAAATCCAACTCAACACAACCTGCCTATTTATAGCTATAACAAAGGCAGGCAACCAGTCAGTAAAAAGTGGGTGAGAAGTTATAATGGGGTAGACAGAAATATGGACTTGTGGTTACAATCAGGTCAACCATGAGGGGCAAATTTTTTTTACATAAAGGGTGGTTGGCATGTGGAATGAACATCCTGAAGAAGTGGTGGATGCAGGTACAATTACAACGTTTAAAAGACACTTAGATAAGTACATGAATATGAAAAGTTTGGAGGGATATGGACCAGGAGCAGGCAGGTGAGACTAGTTTAGTTTGGGATTATGGTCAGCATGGACTGGTTGGACCGAAGGGTATGTTTCCGTACTGTATTGCTCTATGACTGTATGATCTTATTAAGTGATGGAGCAGGCTTACGGGGCTGAATGGCTTATTCCTCCTCTTTGTTCATAGGTTCAGATGAAAAGTCCTTTACGGAGGCTGTATGTCCATTTTAACAAGTGCCTGGATATTGATAGGAGTGAGTTTGTTAGGTGCAGAGCTGTAGAAACTTTAGATAGTTGGTTTCCTACATGTTGAGCCAGATTGACAGGTTTGGCTGCAGCGAGTCAGAGCAATCCAGAGCAGGCCATTACTAAGAGCTTGGGTGAGGATTCAATCCTCAAACTGTGGAAGCTGTGAAGCGGGGATGGGATATTGTGGGTACGTCCAATCGTCTGGAAGGAAGGAGTAGTGGTTGTAATGAGGTCAGCCAATTGGGTCTCTCGGAATATGAGTTCCCTGATTGGGGTTGTTAATCTGGTCTAATCAGGGAGCCCTGGCTGACATAAAAGGGTGAATGTCTGGGATATTGAGCCCCTGGTATGCCTGACTCAGCAAGAGGTAGTACTATTGTCAAATGGTGATGGGTGATGGGATGTTAGACTCTGAAAAGTTATTTCAGAAAGCTTAGTGGCAGAGTGTTTTGTGAAATACATTTGATCCTCTTGACCCAGAAGCAGTGCTATAGATGGAACTTGCTCTTTCCTGGACCTATCCTCAGCATCCTTTAGCTTTCCAGTTTTCTGAGAGCTTGCAAACCAACTAGCCGCGGTCAAGTCCTCAAAGAAATAAGTGAATGGGCATCTCTGAACCTCATTAGAATATTTCTCTGGAGAGCCCTCTTTCTGGGAGTGTATCAGTTGATCAACTCTTACCCTTGGTCTGTTATGCCCCAGGAATGGTTTGAATGGATTTTGGGTTGGAGTTCAGGTTTGAGATTTCAAAATTTGAACAGCTGACTTGCCCCAACTGCTTTATTGGGCTTCAAATCCTCCCCTGTCTCCCCAGCAAAGCTTCTATTGGCTAGTCCTCAGCTGGTAACAGGAAGCAATAAGTTTCTTATCCATCGAGTTTGTCTATTTACAGCATTCCTTGTGGGTCAGAAAGAGGAGGAATGTTTTCAGCAGGCCCAATATATTAACCTACAGATTCCCTTCTCAATCTGTACCTGAGATCTGAACCTCAATCTTTCAACAACCCTGCCCTGTCCTTACGTCAACTGTTTCTATTAACCTGAAATCTGACCCCAAGTTTCACTTCTCCATCCCATTCTCACTTCATCACTCGAGTCTATGTGATCTCTGTTCTCCCGATCTCTCACTTTGTCCAAGGTTTCTCTTTTGCTCCCTGATGTTTCTCATCTAGCCCATTCTCTTTGAAGTATACCCTGCCCCCAACTCTTCCTCCATCCCAGTCTCTCCATTTTCCCAATCCCTCCATCTTCACCAACCTGTACATTCTCTCACTCCACTCCCTGGCCCATCTGATTCCTGAATTTTGTGTCCCCCAGATTCTTTCCACTAAAAAAAAACAGAAATTGCTGGAAAAATTCAGCAGGTCTGGCAGCACCTGTGGGTAGAAAGCAGAGTTAACATTTTGGGCCCCGTGACCCTTCTTCAGAACTGATGCTAGGAGTAGCTAGGAGGTTAGAAGTTAATCAGCAGATGGGGTTGGGGAGGGGTGAGGAGTAAGCAATAGATGGAGATAGAGCCCAAAGACAGAGAAACACGGTTGGACAGACAAAGGAGCGAATAAAGGTCACTCTGGGAGAATGAATAGCTGCTAATGGGGACTATTCGTGACTGGCAATGTGATGGTTGTGGGAGCAGCCCTTGTGATGACAAGGCCTGGTTTGTGGAGGTTGGGTTAAGGATGTGGGAGAAGATGTCTCAAACCCTAAAACTGTTGAAGTCAGTATTGAGTCCTGAGGGCTGCAGAGTTCCTAAGTGGGAAATGAGGTGCTGTTCTTCCAGCTTGTGCTGATCTTCGCTGGAGCGCTGCAGCAAGCCTGAGGCAGAGATGTTGGCCTGGGAACAGGGTGGTATGTTGAAGTGGCAAGCAACTGGAAGCTCAGAGTCATTTTTGCAGACAGAACGTAATTGTTTTGCAAAGTGCTCGTCCAGTCTGCACTTCATTTCCCCAATTTAGAGGAGACCACATTATGAGCAGTGAATACAGTAGACTAGGTTGAATGAAGTGCAGTTAAATCATTGCTTCACCTGAAAGGTGTGTTTAGGGCCTGGGGATAGTGAGGAGGGAGAAAGTAAACAGGCAGGTGTTGCACGTTCTGTGATTGCACCAGAAACATATTTCCCTCCCTCCCTTGTCAGCCTTCTGCTGGGATTGTTACCTCTGGGTCATCCCAGTTCACTTCTCCATTCACTCCCAACACGGCCCCACATCACCTTCCCCTGTTTTTCTCTCTCGCTGGGCCCCATCTCCATCTATCACTTACTCCTTCTCCCACTCCATCTTCTGCATAAATACCAACCTTTTCCTAGCTACCATCGGTTTTGAAGAAGGGTCACTGGACCCAAAACGTTAACTCTGCTTTCTACCCACAGGTGTTGCTGGGCTGATGAGTTTCTCAGCAAATTTCTGTTTTTGTTTCTGATTTCCAGCATCTGCAATTCTTTCAGTTTTCTATCCACTGCTTACTCCCTCCAGCTTATTTTTGAGCCTCTGAACTCTCTGTCTGTTGGATCTTTTCACTTCCTCCCAAGCTCTGCATTCTCTGTTTTAGTTCCTTTACTGGTCTTAGCCGTTTTAAAGCCATTAGTTTAACAACAATCGACTTGCAGTTACAATTTTTGCCTGTAGTTTGTACCCGCTCCAAAACATTCCATTGCAACACCACTTGATCTGCCTGCTGTGTGGTTATGGCCTTTAGTCAGATTTCCCAGGGCAACAGGCAATTATGTGGTCAGCTGGCCACCAACAGAAATGGCTACCAGTGCTGCAATCAAGCATGCTGGGAATTTTTGTCAAGCTAGTTTAAACTCTGACCTCAGTTAAGACTGCAAACTGGAAATGTTGTGACCTGTAGTTTCTTGTGTTAACCTCATAAGGCAAGAGTCATTGTAGTGATTGGAATGAGGCCCAGTGGAGTGAGAGATCCCCAATTGGGGTTGTTACTCTGGGTCAATCAGGGAGCCCTGGCTGACAGGTATAAACAGGAGTCTCAGAGATTCTCACCACTCTAGGGACGGTCTCTGCTTTTGCTTGTCAGAATCCATGTACTGTGCATGTGTAAATAAAGGGTGACTTAGAGACAGGAGTTATTTCAGTCATGTTGGTCTCTAGACATCCTGCCACCACTACTACCTGATATGGAGTATGGAATGTCACTATTTGCAGCTTGGGAGATATTTACCAGTAAACTCCATTGGCTAGGATCGAATTGTGTGATCAGGCTTTGATTAATTTGTTGGCTGAGATCTTTCTGGGAATGAACACATTTTATAGAACAACGGAATTTTCTCAGAGAAGAAGTCTCTCAGTTGAGAAGTAGGTGCCTTGAAGTAATTTTTAGAGAAGACAAAGAACCATGAGGTGAGAACAAAGCTGGCCACTTCACCCGAATTGGTATAGTATTTGATTCCAGTCTGGTTTAAAGAGTTAAATTTAAAATTAGGGTTAAATGCAGATTAAATTAAGGTAAGATGAAGTGAAGTTAAATGAAGTGAGGTCAAGTTGACAAATTAGATGAAATGAGAAGTAAACGTTGCAATGAATGTATGTTTTAAATTAAGTATTGGTACTTAAAGAAGGGTTTATTAATTGAATTCTATGTCATTTCCCTGCCTTTTGTCTGTCACACTAAGGAAGAACACTTGGGTGGGTGGTTTGAGTACTCCTTTTCAGGCAGCAATCAGATTAGCTGATGTCTGGCAGGGAATTAGGAAAGGAAAGAAATAAAGTCCATTCTTCTGGGTCTTGCCTTTAAATTGTCCCGAGACTTCCAGCTCAGCCAGCATTTCAGGTCAATGACCCACAATCAGAACTGCAAGATAATAGAGGTGTTACTGCAGAATGACAGAAATCTGTAGGGGAAGGTGGGACAATACATGGGGAAATAAAAAGGAAAGAATGAAAGAAAGGGGTTAAATGGCAGATCAGATGGCCGTATGATGGAATAGGAAGTGATGATGGAGAAAGTAAAGAAATAAATATTGGATGTATAGGAGCTGTAACTGACAGGATGCTCATAGACAGTATGTTAGTAAACCTTAAAGGGACATGCTTATAACATTATCACTGGATCATAACAGGTAACTTGATATAAAAATGTCAGAATCCATCTTAAGGTCACTTGAAGCTTAACGTACTAATAGAAGCATTCTTTGTACCCTAATGGTCTAATGTTAGCCTGTGTGCACTATGTGCCCATGAATACAATCTTTGTATGGATGAGTGAGTTGTAATAAACATTTGAATCAGAGATAGCAGGAACTGCAGATGCTGGAGAATCCGAGACAGCAAGGTGCAGAGCTGGATGAACACAGCAGGTCCAGCAGCATCATAGGAGCAGAAAGGCTGACGTTTCGGGCCTAGACCCTTCATCAGAAAATCTGATG
>NC_063367.1:7546664-7625366 GCF_021869965.1 Rhincodon typus | reverse complement strand
CCTGCTGTGTTCATCCAGCTCTACACCTTGTTATCTCAGATTCTCCAGCATTGGCAGTTCCTAGTATCTCTGGTTCACTAATGTCCTTTAGGGAAGGAAACTGCCATCCTTACCTGATTTGGCTGACATGTGGCTCCAGACCCACAGCAATGTGGTTGAGTTTTAACTGCCCCTGGGCAAGCAGGGGTGAGCAATAAATGCCGCCTGGCCAGCGACACCCATATTCTGTGAATGAGGAAGAAAACAGTTAACCAGTATGTGGAAAGTCATCACCTCTGACTAGATTATTGTCTAGGTCAGCAGGAGCATATTATGGTCCTTTATGTTCTTCCACATTCCACCAACAACACTTTCCAAACCAAACAGGGGCAGTAGGAGATGGAAACACCTTCCACCTGAATGATCCGACTTCTGAGTTTCACACCATCTTGACTTGGAACTATTCCGCCACTATCGCTGGATATTGTTAGAGATATATTTTCAAGACAACATTTACAAACAACCCGCAACTGCATGAACTAGTCAAAAGCTGAAGGTTGTCCTTACCAGTGAGGTCATCAACCTGACAAGTCATGTGACAGCTTGAGTCACAAGACATCACAATGAGATTCGTGACTGCACGAAGACTCCATTTTTTCAGGCACAATGGCTTTTTCAGATAAAGGCGTTGACCGCCTGGACATCCAGCAGTTCAACTCTGTGATCGATCATGAGGTGAGCGAGGAAGAGATTCTTCAATCAAAATCCTTCAAGATAATCCACAGTTTTCAAAATTCAAAACATCGATCCCATTCATAACTCTCAGAATCAGAAACTCTGTGGGTACGTCTGTTCAGGAAAAACAACCTTAACCCTAACTCTGTCACAGAATCTCCCCCAACAGGGGATGTGTTTCAGTCAACAACAGAACAGGAGCAGTATTTTGAATATTTTACGTGTGATATATGAGCGCATTTATCGCCATCTCGAAACGTTCCCCAGCAGATTAAATCTCTATTGAACTGAATCTTGAGGAAAATCACAATCTATAGGTAAATTTACTTCTCATTTAAGGAGAAATCAACACGAGCTTAAATATTGAACTGAAGAAGATGCAAATAATTCAACAAGATGGAAAAAAAAATCAGTCTAACCAATCTGTGGTTTACAATTGGAATGTAGCTCATTGAATATTTTGGAATTGTGATTTGTAATTAATTCAATTCCCAAAGCTCTTCATAGCAAACAAAGTCATTACTATTCGGAAGCAGGTTGGATATTTGCGTTTGATAAAAATTCGGGAAATACAACAAAAACTGGTTCTTCGAAAATTCAATGACATCAGTTGATAAAGTAATTAAAAGATGACAATTATTTACAAGTGAGCCAATGAATTAGAGGAGCATTTCAGAAAATATGTCTAGAAATGAGGAGTGTGCCCACTTTGGTTTGTGAGTGAGTTTCTTATCGAAAGAAAGTAGTGATTATGAAGGTGGAAGCTTGGATTCGTGCGATTCTGGGCTTGTGTTCCGACAATAATGAACTGGTTCGGCTGAGAGTGATCGATTCCTTACAGGAACTGGGCCACACTAAAAGGAAAAGAGTTCTACTTTTCCTTCGCAAGTTTCTAACTGAGAACCAGAGTTTGCCATTGTTCCAACGCATTATTCTATTGAAGAGCATCTTTGTGATAGTGAAGGACAGCTCTTCACACTTAAGTCGACCACTGTCAAAAAAAATCATCTCTTTGGCTTTGACAGAAATGACCAAATTAACAAATGTTACTGACGGACACAGGGAAACTGCCAGTAACCTCCTGCTTATTGTGGGCTGTAGCTACCCCACTGAAGTTTTCACTGAGCTGCAATCGATAGTCCACCGGCCGATAGCCATAAATTTTTACGTGATACTAACTCTTGCAAACTTATGTTGTGAGAAGGTGTATTGTATTGTCCCATTGCTCAAACCTTTGCTGGAAACAATGCTCCTCATGCTGCGCATTGAGACATGCGAGAGAATGAAGTGGGTGTTCTGCTATGCCTTCAGCCTTTTCAGTAAGAGCATTCTCACTTACATTTCAAATACAGAGAAGACCTCATATCCTCCACTGAGGAAGAATGCTTTCTACAACGAGTTTTCTGCTGCTTACGATATATTTTTCCACTTCTGGTTGAACGCGAAGGAATCCAAGGTGAACGCGGCGGTGGTCGAAGCAATAGGCCAGATCTCCTATTTGCTACCTAACGACAAAGTGGAGAATGAGCTACCCGTACTCATTCCAACCATTTTATCCATGTACCAGAAAACAGCGAGTGATCTTTCTATCACTAAGGCTATGTGTGGCGTATTGCAAACTACCATGGAAAGAGACAGTAAAATGTTGGTGCTGCATCTGGATTGTCTACTGATGGTTTTACATCAACAGGTCTGTATTACTATGGATCAACCCACCAACCCATTATCCAAAGCCCAAAGAAGTAAACTCCTTTGCTGCTTCAAACTCCTGTCACCAGCCTTTACTGACCAGATAATAAAATTCCTTTTACTGGAATTGGAAATTAACGAAGAGCAGATTCTTCTAGGAGCAATGGCGATAATGAGCTACCTGATCAGTAATATCCCTTCATGCCTGGAAAGTCAGAAGAATCAGATCCTGAAGAGTCTGGCGCTGCCGATTACAATGAGAAGTAACAGAGTGAAGGGAGTACTTACCCAGGTGATAAACTCGATGGCCACTCAAGGCTATCTAGAAATGGATGGAGGAGTGGAACTGATTGAATTTATAATTGAACAGTGTGCGCTGCCCACTCTGGAGCACAAGAAAGGTTTTGAAATCGGTGAAAGGAGAAAGGATTTTGGCCACATGATTATAGATAGAGACGTAAAGAGGCAGTATGAAAAATTGGTGGAAGAACTTACCACAACTCTGAACATCGATAACCTTCTCTGGCCATTGTTGTTAGAGTTTGTGATCCCAGTAAGGTACACCAATGCCTTAGGTACGATCTGTAGTTCCCTGGTGTACCTTGGAACAAAGAAGCAGAAAGCTGGAGCAACAGAGTTTGTTTTAAATTATGAGGAGCATGTAAACCTTCCAAATTGCCAGGCACTACTGACACGACTGTTGACCGTGTCTTCATCCCCTTATGAAGGGAACAGTCAAGGAATCCCTGCCCTATCTTTACTACAAGTCCTGGGTATTAACATTCATCCTGCAGCAGTGAAAGTTTGGGACAAAGAACTCCCAATTCTAATGGATTATCTTCGAGAATTTCCAGGGAATCAGCTGCTTCAAAATCAGTGGGAAGAGAAACTGTTACGCGTTTTGCACCAAACTCTGGAGGAGATAGAAGACGAGGTGTGGATTGTCCAGCTGAGTGAAGTGATGAGCAAATACCTTTATAGATTTCACCCTCCTCCCCAGCAGAAGGGGTTTCTCTATAAATGTTTGGGGATAGTATTGCAGCTGACCCAGAACCAGGAAGTGGTAAAGAAGAAACTTCATGAGATGTTGCAGATTGTCTGTCACAATGAAGCTTTAGAAAGGGAGGGTGCAGCTATTGGAATTGGCCAGTGTGCCCGCACCCATTTGGATATCAGCTTAACTACATTGAAGGACTGTTCAAAGCTGAATATTTTTAAGAAGACTGCAAGCTTCTATCAGATAATGAAAGACCAGGGTAGCATTGAATTAATGAAAGTGAGAAGCACACTCATTTTAAGCTATGGATATTTAATTTGGTATTCACAAAAGGAGCTTATTTTACCAAGATTGGAGACTGACATTCTTCAGAATGTCCTTAACCATTTCAACATGAAGATTTTAGGAATGAGGGTTCAGGTGAAGGACACAACAATGAAGTTAAGTCTGATAAAGACAATAACCCTCATGGCCAAGGTGATCCTCTCTGTGGAAGACCAAGCCAGCTACAAGTTGGCCAGGAAAGCTGAGCTGGTCAGCTATCTGCGAGACTTCATCAAGGCTGAGCCAAGGGACACCATGAAAACGTCCATTCGAAAGGCTGCCATAGACGCTTGCTCAGTTCTTATAATTGTGGAGCCTTTATTAAGCGACCATACAGAATTGGTTAAAGTGTGTTTGAATAGTGTTTTCAGCCTGGCATATTTGGATGGCATCAATGCCAATGAAAGTAAGGACATGAACATGGTCAAGAAGCAGGAGCTTTACAATGAGACACTGGCATCTCTAGAGAATTTTCTGAAGCAATTTCTAATTTTCCATTTGTCACCTGACGGTCTTCAGCTTCTTTTTAACAACATGATGGTTTGGATAGAATCCACAAACAACTATGAACGCGAAAAATCATTGGAGACCGCCCTACACCTCCTGAAATTTTATCTGGAAGAAACTGACATTAATGGCAAATCTGCATCTTATAACTTGGCTGCTGTAACTGGATGTATTGTGCTTCGATGTTCAGATCCATCACTCATTGTGAGGGAAACAGCCATTGAATGTTTGTATCTACTGCTTCACATACAGTTACAATTGGAAAGGTTCCCTAGAAATCAAAGAGGTGGAGAGGTGGAACATCTGAAAGCCATCAAAGGTGGATTAAAAGACACCAACAGTGATACCCTCTATCGTGTGTGCACTGATATTGGTAAAGTCCTGTCAAAGTGCATGGCTCATGACCAGGTAGACACTCTTCTCTTCACTCTTTCGAAAGGACTCACTGACGAGCAATTAAATGGCTCCTTTGTGGCTTCTATTGTTATGAACATTCTCGTAAGGAAGTGTGGAGCCATCCTTAATGACATTCCTGGGATAATCAAAGTTCTGTATGATCAGTTGCAGTCCATCACAGAACCTCGGATAATTCGTGCAGTGGTACATATTATTTCGATTCTGGCTTCACAGAATGTGCTGATGATTTTGCCCTTTCTCCTCAAGTACCAAATTCCATTCCGTACATACAATAGCGATGTATGGCAATCTCTGCTGAGTGACAATATAGTGGCAACGGCTTCTGTAAAGTACCTACTGGATAACTTAAAGCTATTGTATGATGATAGGAAGGAGCGCTTTGTCCAAAAGATGACAAGATCAGTAACGCAGCAGTCTTTAGTTGTTATGAGTGCTCTTCATGCAATGATATGCAGTCCAAAATCAGCAAGTGTTATAAACATTCTGTACCCACAGTTGTTCTGCACTATTCTAATTTATCTCAGTTCCAGCGTCCAGATCTGGTACCCTAGGGAATTTTCGAGAAAGCCAAAGGACAGGAAAACCTTCAGTCTGATGAAAGAACCTGGTACCACTGACGTTTTTAATTACGCCATCGAGATATTGCAAGCTGTCTTGACACAGAGAAAGAGAGATTCAAACATTGCAAAAATAGGAAGTTGGGACCACATCAAGAGTCCAGAGAAACACCGTGAGGGAGTTATGCTGTTGGCCAGTGCAATAGCCACATGCGCTGTCCCTCACCTGATCAGCATTGTGGAGCAACTCATCCCTTTCCTTGCTAATGTCCACGAGAAACACCGGATCACTGCGGCTGCCTTTTTTGCAGAGCTCTTAAATCACTCCGTGACTTTGGAATTGTCTCTCACAGACACTCTTGTGGCAAGCTTGCTTCGAAGCTTAATTGACACATCTCCCACTGTCCAGTGTCTGGCTCTGAAAGGTTTAGGAAATGTTGCAGCCTCTCAAAAGGTAGAAAAATACTCAGCCAAATTGTTATCTACGATGGTTGCAATGATACACAAGTACTCTAAATCCAACAGTCTCATAACAATTGAGGCAATGTCAAGCATTGAAAAGATCTTAGGTCAGTTGCAGGGAAATTTTGCAGACCCTATTCTGGTGGATGTGGCACTTACAATTGAGGCTCTTTTTGAACACAAGCAGGACCAACTGAGAACGTCAGCGTTTAAAGTACTTGAGAAAATAATCCGAGTTGCCAAAGTTCAGCCTGACGCTGTGTTAATGGAACACCTCCATTCAACCTTGATCTGCTTGCTTCTACATCTCAATGATAACAGCCAGGAGGTGCGCAAAGTCTGCAAATCAGTGCTGAGTTTGATAGGACTAATCATGGCATCAGAGGGCCTGAGCAAAATGCTTCAAGAGCTCTCACTGGAGGACACTACACTGGATTATGAGACATATTTAAGTGACATCTCCAAGCACATTAGCAGAGAATTGCCTGATAAGGTCATCTTCTATATAACAAGCTGTGCTGCCTTCTTTAAAAACTCACAACCAGAGATAAGAGAAAATGCTGTCACGTTGATAGTTTTGCTCATGTACAATGTAGCGCCAGATTATTCCATGCTCTCCATAGACCCTATTTGTGAAGAGATCAATATTCTCCTTTCTGATCCGGTGAAAAGTGTCCGACTCAAAGCTGCCAAGGCAGTACAGTACCTCTACATGTGCTGAGGATCAAGCGCGGTGAGTTGTGATATCAAAAATGGCTGAGAGCAAGATATCATTGCTATGGAACCAGCTTGGGCTGTTCTGTCGACAAGTTAGAGTCTCAGGTGGAAAGCAGCAAGTTTCTTTTTAACCACTCGAACCTCTGTAAAGGACATCACAAGTGATAAGCTATAAAATCATTTACCAGAAGAACGATCTGAATGTATTTTAAATAATATTTTTGGATTAAATTATAAGTTTATGTTTTACTTTCTGCCTTTTAAAAATTGCTTGTCTTTTTTTTTGGTCATTTATAGTTTTGCTCTAGTCCCTTCTTGGGTCCTCCTCCCAATACCTCTCCAACTTCCCTCAATTTCCTCTCCTCTAATCACATGGTTGTATCAATCTTTGGTGTTGCTCTCACAGGTAGTTTGCTCTCCTCATTCCTGTCTTAATTCATCGCTGCTGCTTCCACTTTACACTTTCCTTTGATGGAGCCATACAGTTTGTTTCCTGCTTAGACTACACAACCCTGCAATTTCTTTCCCCTCCAAGTATTGATCCAATTCACTTCATTCCAAATTATTTTGGAATCTACTTCTTGCTCCCTTTCCTGTGTAGAGAAAATGAAATTTCCTCATCCTCCCACCCCTTCCCAACTGGTTCATTTGCAGATTATTTAACATTAATGTTTTCTGCCTGCACAACTTTTAGTCACTGGAAACAATTTTGCTCCTATCTAATTTCTCAAAACCATCCATGATTTTGCATGGCTCTGTTAAGTCTTCCATGCTGCAAGGAGAAAATAAAATCCCAGGTACCTTACATTATTAAAGTCTCTTATCTCTGAGTCTGTTCTAATGAATCTCCCAGTAAACATTTTATTATCCAGCACCTATGGGACGAGGAATGTGAGAATTGATCAAATATTCCGGATAATAAAGAGGTACACATAATCAATATATAAACACACACTAAGTAACAGGAAGTGTAATGCAGGAGGTATACACATCACTGTTATACTTTATTTACAGTATAAATCACTTAAATAATAATGCAACATTGTCTTAAATAAAATTTACCAGCAGGGAGCCTTCTCACTGAATCCTCAACTGACTAGTTGGACGTTATGGTATTCGAGAGAAATTGACTCGAAATTGAATCAACTGTTGATATTTTGTGCGGCCATTTGATTGAACAAATATACTTACATTGAGGTAATTGCATTTTTTTAAAAAATAATAATTGGACAGACTAATTCATTAAACTTCACAGTATTTCAGATATATAATTTTTGCCAGTTTATCAAGAGTGCCAGTTCATAAGGTGCTGGATAAAACAAAGTGTGCTGTAACAGTAAAACTTGCAAATGAAGCTTAAAAACCAAAAGAACTGCGGATGCTGTAAATCAGGAACAAACACAGAAGTTGCTGGAAAAGCTCAGCAGGTCTGGCAGCATCTGTGAAGAAAAAAATCAGAGTTAACGTTTCAGTTCCGGTGACCCTTCCTCAGAAGCTTAGGTCACCGGACCCGAAATGTTAACTTTGATTTTTTCCTTCACGGATGCTGCTGGATCTGCTGAGCTTTTCCAGCAACTTCTGTTTTTGTTGCAAATGACACGGACTTGTCCAAACAGTTTTGTGTGCCTCAGATGCAACCAACATGTTCATTTCTAAGTGTTACCATTTTAATCTGATGCCACCCTCTGGTCTCCCTGAAATTTCTGCCACCTAAATCTTTACTATCCTTTAGGCGAGCCTGTAGTTACCCTCAGTCTCTTGGTACTATTTAAAGAACTCATTCTAGCTCTTGTACCAGCCTCCATAAGGGTATCAGTCCCAAAGCTGACACCTTCCTGTCTCTAACTTGAGTGTTCAGCTAGGGCTCAGTGGGTTAACCTCAGCAGTCATCCAGACCCACATTCCTTCTAGTCTCTGGCAGTCATCTACTGCTCTGCTCTCAAATTCCCTCCAGAACGTTTACTCACAAACAAGGCCTACCTGTCGAATAAGACAACTCAAATCTCCAATCATCTATCTTTTTCTCATACGTGCCCACTTCCTGGTGAATCTACGTTCTTCCCCTCTCTCGTGTTCAGCATCCTTCCTATAATGGCAAACTTTCCGCACAATCGTATATGAATGATAAATTCCACCAGCCCAAATTTGCTACGATATTTATCGAGATTATGAGCAATTGCCCATCACAATTACTTCAATCTTTACTTCATTTAACTGTGTTCTCTCTCCTCTGATTTAATTCCTATGCTCAAACCTATCCCAATATCATTCATACTCTTTGCTGACAGAGTTGGTGAAGCTTTGGATTTCTCTATCCTGGAGAACGATTAGCTAATTGCATTCAAAGCTGTGATTGATAGATTTTCAGGCTCTAAGAGAATTAAACAAATTAAGTGAATGTTATACAGGATTGCAGCACACACAATGCATGAAAGTTCCAGTACTGTGATCCTTTAATCCACTGGGATCAAACTTATAATTAGATTCATTGAAAAGTTAACCTTAAAAAAAATGAGTTTTTTACAATGGACAGCTGTGGCCCTACGTTCCAGACACAAATAAAACACTCAGAGCTCCATAATATTCCTGGTCTCACTGTGCTACTAAAGAATTTTTACAGTGTCTACTAATATAAGGAATGGATTAACTGTATTTATGAAACATCTTACTGTGGCCTCATCTTGTCACAAGGCTGCCAAAGCAAGGTCATTTCACTGTGCCTCACTTCCTATGATGATGTAAACGTTGTGTTGGCATATCTGATAGGCAAAGTTAATCCCTTATATACTACACCTCTTCCCAAGTCTCTGATTCTATCCATTGTATTACACCTCTCCCCAAGTCTCTGACTCAGCTTCAGGGAAATAATTGTAGCAGTTTCACTCATCTACCCAAACCAATTTGGGATGGCACGGTGGCTCACTGGTTAGCACTGCTGCCCCAAAGCATGAGGGACCGGGTTTAATTCCATCCTCAGGCAACTATCTGTGTGGAGTTTGCACATTCTCCCTGTGTCTGTGTAGGTTTCTTTCCGGTGGTCCGGTTTCCTCCCACGGTCAAAAGGTGTGCAGGTTTGGTGGATTGGACATGCTAAACTGTCCATAGCATTCAGGAATGTGCAGGCTAGGTGGATTAGCCGGATTACAGGAATAGAGTATTGGGGGTGGGTCTGGGTGGGATGCTCTTTGGAGGGTTGGTGTGAACTTGATAGACCGAATGGCCTGCTTACACACTGTAGGGATTCTGTTCTATACATTCTAACTATCCTCAGCTTCTTCGAAGATATTGGGAATTTGAGTCCTCCGTGTAGTCTGTTGGGTTCTGCTGGGCAGAAGGAGAATTGACAGTTGACTTTGGGGCAGCAATTAGTTGAACACTTGTATCTCTTCACCAATGCAGCATTTCTGATCTGCTTGCTTGCATTAATGAATGCTTTGTCTATGTGGAAGGTTGCTTGTGGATAGAAACTAAAGCACGTCTGTTCCCATCACATTATGCCATTTTCAATTTGAATGAGATCGAACTATAGCCATGTTGGCCCAAGTGTTTCTCCCTGCATAGAGGTCTGGTAGACTGTGTAATATGTAGGATTTGTCATAGCTGTGAATCTGATTGGAAAGGTACTCATCCTCCTTCTATCCCATGGTTTCAAGTCATCATCTTGTCCTCACAGCTCGAGTGTATGTGAGAAATCTGAGAATTGAATTTCCAGTCTTCCTGTGATGTGAGGGTTCACATGAAGCTAAAGCATTCTGAAGTGGAGTTGGTCAATAGATCAGAATTAAGAACTGAATGTCATTGTTCTACTTCAACAATACTTTCACCTTAATGAATCCTCTATCAGCTTCACCATTGGCTTATGGGTACAGACTCACCAGAATTTATGCACAGAAGGTCATTCAGCCCTTTCTATCCACGCCAGTTAACCAAGATCTGATGACACTAATCCAAATTTCCAGCTTTGATCCATAGCCCTTGAGGCTACAGCTACACATGAGAATATTGAAATACTGCTCAAACGTCTCTTACTCAGTCATGATGTGGAGGTGCTGATGTTGGACTGGGCTGGACAAGTTCAAAAATCGCACGATACCGGGATATAGTCCAACAGCTTTATTTGAAAACGCAAGCTTTTGGAGCTAATCTCCTTCCTCAGGAGCAGAGCTCCAAAGGAACAGAGGTCAGAAAGCCAGTGTTTTCAAATAAACTTGTTGGACTATAACCTGGTGTTGTGTGATATTTGACTCTGACTTGGGCAGTGAGTTCCAGTCTCCCACTGGGTGAAAGAATTTCTCTTCTGAGCCATTTGCCTCTTAGCTTAAATCTATGTCCCCTGGTCGTTGACCATTTTACTGGAGGAAAAAGTGCCTTTTTATCCACCTACCTATGCCCCTCTTAATCTTATACACCTCAATCACGTCCAATCTCAACCTTCACTGCTGCAGGGAAACAAGCCCAGCCCATCTAGTCTTTCCTCATATCTCAGGCCAGTTAGTGTGATGTTAAATCGAAAGTATAATTACATCCTTCCTATAATGCAGTGACCAGAACTGCATACTGTACTCCAGTTATGCCCTAACCAGAATTTCATATATTTACTGCCCTTGTATTCTGTGCCTCAGCTAATACAACACTTTTCACTGTATTTTGTAATGAGACAAGAAATAAATCAAATAAAGGCACTTATACCTTCTCATGCCTTCTTAACCATCTTATCTACCTGCCCTGTTATGCTCAGCAATCTGTGGACATGCACACCATGGTCCCTCTGATCTTCAGTGCTTTCCAGAGTCCTATTAGGTTAATCGCTTGTCTCATTAGCCCACCCCAAGTGAATTCCCTCACACTTTTCCAGATTGAGTTTCATTTGTCACTGCTGTGCCCAGCAGAGTAGTCAATGAACATCCTTCTGCCCCTTGGTGAGAAGGTAGTTTGGACAAATCCATGTGATTCTGTGAATTCTTTGAAGTACTCATTGGCGAATTAGAGTCCAATCACTGAGATGGCAAGGTGTGGAATTCCATTTGTTGCAAAGATCTTCTTCAATGATGTAATCCTTGTTTCACATCTGTCACACTGCATTTTTTTTTTGTCTTCTATTTATCTAGTGGTACAACTATATGTTCATTTCCAAGTATTACGATTTCAATCTGATTTTTTCCCTCTGGGCTCCCAGATATTTCAGCCATCTAAGTCCTTATTATCTTTTATTCAAGCTCGTAGTTACCCTCTGTCTCTTGATATTATCTAAAGGACTCATTCTAGCTCCTGTACTTGCCTCCAATACCGCAAGTGATTCAGCTTGGTATAAACTTTTCCAACAATGTTGAGAAAGCTGGCCATCAAACAGAATACCTCGCTCTGGCTTGACTGTTGTGATATATTTCAGGACTGCCAGAATGGAAGTGTTTCTTCACATTTCTGAGGGACCCCTGAGCAGAGTCTCCTCTCAGAAATCTGGAGCTACCTTCTCTCATAAAAAACAGAGTTGAAGTTGTAAACTATGTAAGATTGCCACTTTTCAAGAAAATCTAGCTCTACAAACATAAAGTGAAAGAAAAAAACCGGAAGAAGTGACGTCCATGAGGGTGGATAAACCACCAGGACCAGATGGATTGTAGCTTACACTGTTAGAGAAAGCCAGGGAGGAAATAGTGGATGCTCTAAGGATCATTTTCCAATCTTCATTAGATGCAGGTAAAGTACCAGGTGATTGATAGTCTGCAAATGTCATCCCATTATTTTAAATGGGTGGAAAGAATATGTTAAATAACTATAGACTGGTCAGTTTGCCTCTCATGGAGAACAAATTATTCGAAACAATTCTGAAGATGAAGTGTCACTGATTAGGGTTAGGCAGCATCATCTTGTTAAGGAAAGGTCATGTCTTAATTTTTTAAGGAAGTAACTAGGGGAGTTGTTGAGTGTAGTGGATTTGATGTTGTCTGTATGGATTTTAGTAAGGGATTTGACAAGTTCCTGTGGGACAGACTGATCAGAAAGATGAAAACCAATGGGAGACAGGGATGGGATGGTGGATTGATAATTGGCACAGTGACAGAAAGTGAAAAAGTAAGGGTCAATGGATTTTTTTTTTTTTTTGCAAATAGAAAGGTGTTTCCAGTGGTGTTCCACAGGGCTCAGAGTTGGATAACTAACTATTTGTTGTATATGTTCATGACTTGTACTTAAGGTTACAGTTTAAGGATACAGGGTTGGCCATTTAGGACAGAGACAATTTTGATTTGATTTATTATTGTCACATGCAGTGAGATGCAGTGAAAAGTGTTGTTTTATGTGCTAACCAGACAACTCATACCTTACATAAGTACATCAGGGTAATAGAACAGAATGCAGAATATAGTGTTACAGTAACAGTGAAGGTGCAGAGAAAGATCCACTCTACTAAATGAGAGGTCCGTTCATAAGTCAGATAACAGCGGGGAAGAAGCTGTTCTTGAATCTGTTGGTACTAGTTTTCATACTTCTGTAATTCTGCCTGATGGAAGAGAGTATAACATGCGTGGGAGGGAAGTGTAGATGGAGTCAATGGGTGGAAGGCTGATTTGTGTTAGGGACTGGGCTGTATTCACAACTCTGTAATTTCTTGCGGTCTTGTGCAGAGCAGTTGCTATACCAAGCTGTGAATCATCTGGATAGGATTCTTTCTACAGTGCATCCATAAAAATTGGTATGAGTCATTGTGGATGTGCCAAACTTCCTTAGCCTTCTGAGGAAATAGAGGCATTAGTGTGCTTTCTTGACCATAGTGTCAACGTGGATTTACCAGGACAGATTGTTAGAGATATTTACACCTAGGAATATGAAGCTCTCAAACACCTCCACCTCAGCACCACTGATACAGACAGATAAGAAGAAATTTCTTCAGTGAGAACCTGGTGAGCTTGTGGAATTCTTTACCATAGAAAGTGTTTGAGGCCAGAACACCAAATGTTTTAAGAAGGAGTTAAACATAGTTCTTAGGGATTAAGGGATCAAAGGGAGAAAGCAGGAACAGGGAATTGAATTGGATGATTAGCCATGATTATATTAAATGGTGGAGCAGGTTCGAAGGGCTGAATGGCCTAAGCCTGTTCTTATTTTCAATGTTAAATGTGTGAGACATAATTGAGAAATTTGCAGACAATAAAACACTTGGCCCTTTTGTTGTTCTTGAAGAATGTCATGTTGATGGAGTGTTGCACTGTGTGATGTTCTCTCTTTCAAATGAGGCATTGAAACAAGGTGCTCAGGTTGGTGTGACAGATCTCATGATTTGATCTTTGAACCCAAGTATTTTCTCCAGTGCCTTGGACTATACTTATTTCTTAAGCAACGTCACTATAACAGAAATGACTATCTGGTCTTTATCACATTGTTGTTTGTGGGAGCCTGCAGTGTATAAATTGGGAGGTCGTTTTCCTACATTACAACAGCGAACAAACTTCCATAGAGTCATAAAGTCATACAGCACAGATACAGACCCCTTGGTCCAACTAGTCCATGCTGACCTAATCCCAAACTAAATACTGAAAAAACTGCCAATGCTGTAAATCAGAAACAAGAACAGAAGTTGCTGGAAAAGCTCAGCAGGTCTGGCAGCATCCATGGAGAAAAATCAGAGTTAACTTTTAGAATCGAGTGGCCTTTCCCAAGTTCAGAGGATCACTCAACCCGAAACGTCCTCAGAAGCTGCCAGACCTACTGAGCTTTTGTTTATTATCCCAAACTAAACTAGACCCGCCTGTCTGTGCTTGGTCCATGCCCCTCAAAACATTTCTTCTTCATGTACTTTTTAAAATGGCTTTTAAGTGTGTGACTGTACCCGCATCCACCACTGGAAATCCTGATGTTGTGAAAGGGGCAATATAGGTGCAGGCCTTTGGTTATAACACCAAGGTAGCCTCAGCCCCTGTGCAATGTTGGCAGGTCACCTTGACTTGTATCATCTACTGTGACTGAATGCCCAGAGCAGATGGTGAGCACATTCTATGTGTACAACACCTCTTGCGTTGCCTCAGGGGGAGAATCTGGAGGCACAAGTACTGAGTGCCAAAGACATGTTCTGAAAACATAAAACAGGACATAAATCTTAAGGAGTATCGATACCTAGACATCATTCAGAGCTCTTAGAGCCTGGTATGGATGTTCAAAACAGTGACACATGGAATTACTGGAATGATGGGATAGGTGATCTGTTAACACAACACAACATGACATTGGGTTGATCCCCAATTTACGTTGTGGGCAGATCACATGAGGAGTGGATTTCACTGCTGGTCTTGACTTAATGTCTCAGGATTGGGGGTAAAATATCTGGTCTGCATCTTTTATTAGCGGGGTGTCAACTCAAGATGGCATTCTTATTAGAATGAGCTACTGGGCTAAGGAGCTTGAGTCCCACTGCAGGGACCTGAGCACAGAATCGAAGGTGAGTGCAATACTGAGAAAATGCTGCACTGTTGGGGGTACACGTGGGAGTTTAAACTGAGCCTCCATTTTCTGTCTCCACTGGGTGTTAAAGATGGAAACGTAATGGAATCTTTTTGGAGTTGTGACCAATATTCATCCCTCAAGCAACATCGCTGAAATGACTAATCTGGTCAACAACTGTTTGTAGGAACTTTCTTTTATATTCTGGTCATTGCAAAGGTAAATAAAAGCATTGAAATGTCTGTGCCTAAATGAAGCTGTTGTGTTCTCGTTGTGAAAAATTTAAATATCAGTGTTAAACAAAGAATAGCAACCATTTACTGTGCTGCAACTGCCTTGATAGTTCTAATGCAGAATAGGTCACGAAAGATTGCCCAGAGATGTCAAAAAACTGCCGAAGTTGAATGAAGAAAGCTCATCAAATTTCTATGCTGGCTTTCAGTTCAGTCATGTATTGTGAGTTCAAAGCACACTCCAGAGATGAGTGTATGTAATCTAGAATTGCCTCTTCAATTTGGCATCAAGCAAGGCCTTGCTCATGTATTGGACAATCTTCAGGCTTTTGGTTTGGTCTCAAAGCACTCATTCACTCTGAGCCTACCTGGATACCTAAAGTATCACTGCCTTACATTGGTTTGCATTGAGTATGTGTCCTTTGCACTCCGCCACGAACTCCCCAGGGAGAGAGGAATGTGAATTTGCAAAGAAAATCTGCAGTGGTTTCTGTCAATGTTCATCCCGAGCAGTTCCATGATGTGGGACACTGTGTTCTATGGTCTATTCCCCGGGACGCACACCAAGACAAACATCAACTGCGCCTAGGAGACCATCAGCTAGGTGAAAAACATTCTTTCGTCTGCCTGAAACTTATTGGTCTTCCAGAGCAAGGAGTTGAGCTCATCTGAGTGTTGCAGACTGGCACATTCCAAGGTCCAGGACTACGTGCTGAGGGAAGCACTAAAGCTTGGGGCAGCTTGAGAAAGACCACTGTTTGAGGTCTTTCTGCCAAAGTTAAATGGAGGTCCATTCAGTTATCAGACTCTCCCGATGCCTCAAGTATATATAAATATATGTAAGACATGCCTTGGGTTTATTTGCTGGAGAGAGTCAGACTCCATTGTTTGTTTGTTTCTTCGTACAGAATTGAAATGCTTTAGTGACCATGCATGTATATAAAGATATTTTTATGAATAAGGTATATTTTTGAAATAAAACAAAGAGATGCCAGGCTCACAGTACTGCTATCTTGCCTTGCATTCAATGCAGACACAAAGCCAGGAAACTTGTTCTGGCTATCTGCAGGCCCCAGCCATATCAGAAGAGATAGTCTTTAGCCAGGGATCCTGGCACAGTAAGTCAATGGCAGTCTCTGATACCAGTCTAATGGGTTGGACATGGTCGGTCAGCCACCCAGAGTCAGGATGCGCTCCACAAAAGGGGTGAGGCAGCTCACCATCTGTCTTAACTCCTTCCTGTTTGTTTTCCTCCTTGAACAAGCGAGAGGCAGGCACTAAGGGAGTTGAAAGTAGGTAGCACCAATTTGCTATCTCTGGAGCAAACGTCAAGAATCATGCAGGGCAGCTCTGGACTGGCAGTACTTTGTCTGGGTCCACAACATGCTTTTAAAGATGGCACGGGTGCAAGGCATGCTGGTTAATTCCAAAAGGTAGTGTGTTGTTTCAGGAACAGTGCGTGGTAAGATATGGCTGGAATTGGCTTTGAGGAACACCAGAGGGGCAGGATAGGTAGTCAATGAGGTGAGTTCAACAAGATAAGGCAGGAAAATCTGTCGGGTCTCACAGCAGAAAGCCCCAACTCAATTTGTACTTAACCAAAAAAGAGGTAAGATTCAGCCCATCACTTCTGTTTCTCTCTCCACAGATGCTCCCTGCCCAGGAGGACATTTCCAGTGCTTTCTGCCTTTATTTCAGATTTCCAGCATCAGTGGTGGTTTGCTTATGCGCTAACTGATGTAATAATTGGAGAGGAAAACCAGAAATGGTCCATGAGAGACTGTTTGACTTTCTGACATCAGTGCAGGAATGCATTAGACTTTAGCAGAAACAATAGTTTGCAGTCATTTCTGTCCCTTGTAGAGTGAGAGATGCACATGGAAATGATTTGGTGTAAAATGTGGGAAAAAGCACCTCGACAAGAATAAATTAGGGAGATTTGCAAAATAGGCAGCTGGCTCACTTGTGGCACAGTGCCTCACAGCACTAGGGGCCTGGGTTTGATTCAAGCCTCAGGTCACTGTCTATGTAGAGTTTTCACATTCTCCCGTGTCTGCGTGGGTTTCCTCCCACAGTCCAATGATGTGCAGGTTAAGTGGATTGGCAATAGGAAATGCAGGATTACAGTTATGGATTAGGTTGCTCTTCAGAGGGGGGTATGGATTTGATGGGCTGAATGGCCTAGTTCCACAATGTAGGGATTCTATGATGTCTATGTTATATTTTAGTTCAAGATGAGCTTCTAACCAAATATCATCCAGAACTCCATTTCCATAATATCTCCTGACTCTGATTCTGCTAAATCTCACATACAGATGAACCCTTATACATTCTTTTGCTACCTCTACACTCACCTATTCCACTGCCTGTCCTGGCCGCTGCCAGAAAACCTTCTTAACCCTGCCCTCCATAAACCTGGGTTCATCCAAAACCCTGATACTTCTATAGCCTAATTCACATCAAGTCCCATTCACCCTTCTGCTTGTTGAGCTACATTGGAACCCGATCCTGCAGTTGTTAATTTTAAAATTCTTGCTATTGTTCACTGTTGTATTCCCCAGTTTGAAAGCTTTCAGAAATGACTGCTCTCCTTCAATTCTGCCCTCCCTATGTAATCAATCCACTGGTGGGTGGTGTGCTTTTGGTTTCTAAATGTCCTCCCCACACCTCTCCATCACTTTACCACATTTTCCTTCTTCCTTCTTGAAAACCTATCTCTTGTGACTGAACACCAGCCCTAATATCTTCCTCAGTGACTCCGTGTCAAATTGTGTTCAATTACACTCGTGTGAAGCATCTTGCAATGTTTGGCTGCATTTAAGGCCCTAGATAAAGGCAAGGTGTTGTTGTTGCAACAATTGAGCAGCTTCTAATTTAAATCTTCATTACCTTCTAAATTAATTTCATTTTAAACAGGAAGAAGAATTGATATTTCACCATTTCTAAGACTTAATTCATTTTATTTGGACAATGTTTCTCTTCTATTCACTCACAAGATATAGGTGACACCAGCTGAGCCAACATTTATTGCCCGTCCCTAGTTGCCCTTAGGAACGTGGGCGTGAGCTGCCTTCTTGAACCGATGCAGTCCATGAGCTGTGGGTTAACCCACAATGCACTTAGGGAGGGAATTCCAGGATTTTGACCCAGCGACACTGAAGGAACGGCGATAAATTTCCAAGACACCTTACAGATGTCTATAAAATTATGAGAGGCATAGATAAGGTTGATAGCCAACAGCTTTTATAGTCTAAAACTAGAGGCACAGGGTTGAGGTGAGAGGCGAGAGATAACAAAAGGATCCAGAGGGTCAATCTCTTCACACAGAGAGTGGTGAGTGTCTGGAATGGGCTGCCAGAGGTAGTGGTGGAGGACAGTCCAATTTTCTCATTTAAGGAACATTTATACAGATACATGGATGGGATAGGTATGGAGGGATATGGACCAAACACAGGCAAATGAGACTAGATTAATTGTGAAAACTGGGTGGCTTGGGCTATTTGGGTCAAAGAGCCTGTTGCCATGCTGTAGATCTCTATGACTTTAAGTTGGGATGGTGAGTGGCTTGGAGGGGAACTTGCAGGCGGTCGTTATCCTGTGTATCTGCTGCCCTTGTCCTTCTGGATGGAATTGGCTATGAGTTTGGTGCTGCCTAAGGATCTTTGTTGAAGTTCTGCAGTGCACCTTGTCAATTGTACGCACTGCTGCTACTGAGCATCTGTGGTGGAGGGAATGGGCGCTTGTGGGTGTGGTGCCAATCAAGCCGGCTGCTTTGTCCTGGGTGGTGTCGAGTTTCTTGAGTGTTGTTGGGAGCTGCACTTATCCAGGCAAGTGGGGAGTATTCTATCACATTCCTGACTTGTGCCTTGTAGATGGTGGACAGGATTTGAGGAGTCAGGGATTTAGTACCTGCAGGATTCCTAGCTAAAAATGATTGGTCCAAGGCTGTGAATTTAAAATACTTTTGATGATTGCTGACAGATTCATTTTGAGAATTTGCACTCCTAATTGTGCTGTGACCAAAGGTAAACAAAAGAGAATGGCAGCCATGTAGCCTAACCCAAGAAGTGGCTATACTTATGGAGGATAATTAAGTCTGTGTGCATTAATTCATTGCCAACCTGATGAACAGTAAAGTTTTATAGACACTGAAGAGTTCGCTCTTCCAGAATACAGTAGCAGATGTAGAAACAGGAAGTGCTGGCGAAACTCAGTAGGTCCAGCATCTGTTTTTCTCTAGCACTTTCCTTTTCTGTCTCAGATCTCCAAAGTCTGCAGTTCTTTGTTTTACTGTAGCAGGAGGGGTGGTCATTTATCTGCATTCCTAACAGAGTTTGATAGGTAAACTGAACATGAGCTCAATCGCATTGCTATCTCTGATTCGGGCATCACAGTGTCAGAATATCTTCCTGTTTTATTAACAATGTAACTAATTGGCTCCTTCACAACACTCAGATAATTGAGATAGCTTCAGGCAGATCCAAATTAGAACTGAATCAATCATCTGGTTTTCCTCTGTGTAGACCTTTTTTTAATAATCTACATTTAACCGTCTATTAACCAATAAATGCATTCTGGTGTGTAGACTGACTAGTTCAGGAAAAGAGCATTAAAGATAGTATTCCCCACAGAAATCATTCTTAATCATTACCATCATGCTGAATGTGAAAATAATATCAGGCCTAGGGATTTTCATCCTCAGTAATGCACAGGTCAATTCCAGATTGGTTTTGCATAATCTAAATTAAACTGTGATATCTCTACACTAAGATGCTAATTTAGATGTGTGTCCCACTGCAAAGAGGTTATTGTATTATAGACATAAACAGACTTGAATATTTTATAGGCTTAATATTTCAAAACAACACAACAGCTTTAAATATGAAGCGGTAAGGAGTTATGTTAGAATGCCGAGGAATTGGGTAGTGAGATCTCAATTTTAAAATTCTCGTATTTGCGCTCAAGTTACTAAATCTGTAACCTGCTCCAATGCTACAACCTTTTGTGATCTCCATAGGCCTTGAGTTCTGAATCATGAGCATCCCTGGTATTAATCACTCCAACATTGGCAGCTGCATCTGTGCTTGCCTGGATCCTAACCCCTGGAGACCCTCCCTAAAGCTCAATGTCTCTCTCCTCCTTTAAGAAAATTCCCCCTCCATCAAGTTTTTGCTCAGAAGTCTTAATGTCTCTTTATTGTCAAATTTTATCTGGTCATGCTTTTTTATATTCTTCTCACGGTGTCACGGAGTGTTTTACTAAAGGACCATATAGTCATACACCTTGGAAACAGACCCTTCAGTCCAACCAATCCATGCTGAACATAATCCCAAACTAAACTAGTCCCACCTCCCTGGTCCTGGCCCATATCCCTCCAACCCTTTTTACTCATGTACATATCCAAGTGTCTTTTAAATGCTGTGACTACCTACAACTACCCACTTCCTCAGGAAGTTCATTCCACGCGCAAATCACCCTCTGTGTAAAAAATTAGCCCCTCATGTCTTTTTTAGTTCTCTCTCCTTTCATTTTAAAGATATGCCCCCTAGTTTTGAAATCCCCGACCCTTGGGAAAAGACACCTCCCCTAACTCCATGTTAAAGGGTGCGATATAAATGCAGGTTAAGGAGATGACGCTGGACAGCAGAGAAGGTATGTGTGTAAGGAAAATGTAAGAAAAGTGCCAGGAGATGCATGAGGAGAGAAAATATTTGTTGACTATTACTATTTAACTTCTCCTGTCTGTAAAAGCGTACCTGAAATTTTATTGTTGGGACACCATGTTGTGGCTGTAGAGGCCCCTTTTGGATACTACGTACAACTCTGGTAACCCTGCTACATGTAATCAAACTGGAAAGGGTGCAAATATGATTTAGAAGGATGTTACCGAGACTAGAAGGAATGAGTTGTAAGGAGAGGCTGGATAGGCTGGAACTTTTTTCCCTGGAGCGTCAGAGGCTGAGGGGTGACCTTATACAGGTTTACAAAATCATGAGAGGCATGGATAGGGTGTCCCAGCATATGACAGTCCAAAACTAGAGGGAATAGGTTTAAGGTGAGAGGTGAAATACTTAAAAGGGACCCAAGAGGCAAATTTTTCACGCAGGGGCTAGTGTATATATGGGACGAGCTGCCAGAGGAAGTGGTCGGGACAGATCCAATTGCACCATTTAAAAGACATTTGGACAGGTACAAGGATAGGAAAGGGGTGGGATGAATTTGGTTGGTAGCTGGAAGGGAGTGTCAGTAGGTCGAATGGAAGGGAGGGGGTTGGGGTGGAATGGAAGCCACCAAAGTTATTTTTCCAGCCTCACCGCATCCTTCCCTCTCCGGATTCATTCCTCTCATCGACCAACCAGGTCGTACCTACTACTGGTGTCCACCTATCACCCCCTCTCACACCCCTCCCCCACCATTATCTGCAGCTCCTCCTACCCCCACATCCTGTGTATATGGGTAGAAGAGTAATACTCGAAACGTTGACTTCTCCTTTCCTCCATGTACTGCCTGGCTTGCTGTGTTCTTCCAGCCTCCTGCCTGCCTTTTATCAGATTTGAAACCTTTATCTTCTCCCTGAGGGGTCATTCCCTCCCCAACAATATCCAACATGGTCTCTCCTGCACTGCCTGCACTGCCTGCTCATGGTTACTAGTCTTCTTGGTGGCCACCCAACGTTTTCCAGTCGTCCTTGCTGGTGGTGTGACCAGCTCACTAACCACGCAATCCATGATGTTCTGAGCCTCATGGATGCTCCATAGTGAGTCCATCTGCAGCTCACACCCACTCCATATGGCCAATGCAGCTGAACATACTTCATGTGTTCATGTTGTCCACCTATTGCAGGGGAAGCGTTCCACAGGGGCAGGTTCTCTGCCTTTGTGAACCTTACCAATAAACTCAGCAATAAACTGAACCAATTACTTAATTTTATCCAGTTCTTACCAAATCAGATTACTTGCTCTTTCTCTCTCTCTCGGTATCCTAACAAACTAGAACAACAAAACATAAGGACTTTACACTGTCTCCCTCGCAGTACTTCCCACTCATTTCCTAACGCTGGTTCCTAAGCAGCCAGCCGTCTTGCTTTGTCCCACTTTTTGAATCCAGGTGTCACCTCAGGAGCTCTGTCTTTGGGTTCAGTGAACCACATCAGCTATCCACCAGTCACCTGGCACTTCATCTGTTGCTAGTAAAGTACTAAATATCTCTGCCAGGGCCTCAATAATCTCCTCCCTTTCCTCCTATAGCAGTCTGCGATACATCCCAACAGACCCTGTGGATTAATACACTTTGTACCTGCTGAAACATCTAATACCTCCTCCTCACTAATCTTAACATGCTATAGAACCTCACCATCCTGACTGAAATCTCCACCTACAATGTCTTTCTCCTTTGTCAATATAGATGAGAAATACTCATTTCAGATCTCACCCCATGTCCTCCTGTTCCACACACAGATGTCTCTTTGATATCTAATAGGCCCTACTCTTTCCCTGATAATCCTGCTACTCTTAATATACTTACAAAATGGCCAGGAGGAGAGTGGGTTCCTTGTCTCTGGACCTTATCTCCTCAGACTTTTATCTGAAGCTGTGCTACCACTGTTCACCCCCCAGGTCCCCTCTTGCTGCTATTCCGACATGGCATAGAGTCATACAGTCATAGAGCTGAACAGCTACAGACCCTTCGATCCAACTCATCTATGCTGACCAGATATCCTAAATTAATCCATTTGCCAGCATTTGGCCCATACCCATCTACCTTTCCCATTCACATACCCAGCCAGATGCCTTTAGACGTTGTAATTGTACCAGCCTCCACCACTTCCTCTGGCAGCTCATTCCATACACACACCACCCTCTGTGTGAAAAAGTTGCCCCTTAGGTCCCTTTTATATCTTTCCCCTCTCACCTTAAACCTATGTCCCTCTAGTTTTGGACTCGCCTACCCTGGGAAAAATACCATGGCTATTCACCCTATCCATGCCCACATGATTTTATAAACCTCTATAAGGTCAGCCCTCAGCATCCTACACTCCAGGGAAAATAGCCTCACCCTACTCAGCCTCTCCCTATAGCTCAAAACCTCCAACCCTGTTAACATCCTTGTAAATCTTTTCTGAACCCTTTCCAATTAAATAATATCCTTCCTATAGCAGGACAACGAGAACTGTACGCAGCGTTCCAAAATTGGCCTCATCAATGTCCTGTACAGCCGCAACATGACCTCCCAACCCCTATTCTCAATGCACTGGCAAGAGTACCAAATGCCTTCTTCACCACTCTGTCTACCTGTGACTCCACTTTCAAGGAACTGTGAACCCCTTGCCCTTCTGGGCTGTGGATGTCGAGGGTTTGAAAGATGCTGTGGACAGTCTTGCTGAGTTGCTGCAGCGCCTCTTGTAGAAGGTACACACTGCTGCCCCTGCACATCGGTGGGGAAGAGAGCGAAAGGTTAAAATGGTGGTTGTGGTGACAATCAGGCATCTTTGTCCTGGATGCTGTATCTGCATTCATCCAGCAAATGGGGAGCATTCCTTCACTATCTAACTTGTGGCTTGTATTTAGGCTTAGGAAGTGAGTTACTCTCCACAGAATTCCTGGCCTCTGATCTGCTCTTGTAGTCACAGTATTTATATAGCTAGTCACATTCAGTTCCAATGAGGATGGCTGGAGCAAGGAGACCTGGATGGATAGGTTGGGCTGAATGGTCTGTTTCTGAGTATTGCAAATTCTCCATAAATCATTTCAAACAGATTCCTAGATAACAAGGTGTAAAGCTGAAATGGCAGAAAAGGCCAGAAATGGCCTTTCTGAAGAAGGGTCTAGGCCCGAAACATCGGCCTTCCTGCTCCTCTGATGCTGCTTGGCCTGCTGTGTTCATCCAGCTCTACACCTTGTTATCTCTGATTCTCCAGCATCTGCAGTTCCTCAAACAGATTCCTTCTCCTCTATCTTCCTTCACTGACAGTATAAGTTGCATATAGAATCTTTCCTTCACTAGTGCATTCACTGTGCCTGTCAAAGAGTCCTTGCTACAGGTCTCGATCTTGTCATTAATGAGAGTCAAACACAAACTGGCCTTAATTATTCACTGACTTCACCACTGTTTGCTGCAGATGGAAATATTTGATACAAGTCCCTGACAACAAGTCCTGCAGTTAACATGTTACCTGGTTTTGAGAACACTGGGTGGCATTGTTTACTGTTAGAGCCAGGTTTTGAAGTGAACAGTGTTAACAGCGCAGGCTATAAGATCTGTGCAGTGAAAGTCCAACTGTGAGAGACATGTATATAACTGCACAAAGAGACTATTCGCTCCATACGAATTGTACAATGATAAGAATTGGGCAGAAAATTTTAAAAGTTCAGGCCCAGCGGAGCTCCCTTGTGATATCTCGGAGATGAGTCAGAACATAAGAATTAGGAGCAGGAGCAAACAATTCAGATCCTGGATTCTGTCCAGTTGATATGATCACAGTCGATGTTATCTCGGCCTCAACTCCATTTTCCTGCCCACTCTCCACAACCCTTCGACCCATTACTAATTAAAAATCTATCTCCTCCTTAAATTTATTCGGTATCCATTGCGCTCTGGGGAAGTGAATTCTGCAGATTCATGACCCTTCGAAAGAAGTAATTCCTCCTCATCTCGGTTTTAAATCTGTCACCCCTTATCATAGAATTCCTACGGTGTGGAAGCAGACAATTCAGCCCATCGAGTCTGGACTAACCCACCGAAGAGCATCCCACCAGACCCACCCCCTTACCCTATCCTTGTAACACTGCATTTCCCCATGGCTAATCCACCAGGCCTGCACATACCTGGACACTACAGGACAATTTAGCACGGCCAATCCGCCTAACCTGCACATCTTTAGATTGTGGGACATGCAGACATGGGGAGAACATGCAAACTCCACACAGTCACCTGAGGGTGGAATCGATCCCAGGTCCCTGGTGCTGTGTGGCATCAGTGCCAAGCACTGAGGCATCATGCTGCCCTAAAACTATCCTAAAAACTATGACCTCTTCTTCTAGATTGTTCCTTTGTAAGATATTTTGAGTGTGTCTCAGAAAAAAAGACTATTTCCTTTGACACTGATTAGAGTTCAGTTCCTAATGTTACATTTTCCTTTCAGATTGCATCTTTAACGTCCTCCTTGAGTGAGACAGGACCAGGGTATGTTCTGGTTGTAGACAGGGGTATTACATGTTGAGCCAAGCCAGCCGCCTTTTCACACCAGCTGGCTTTCCTCGCAACAATCAATAGAGTTCTGAAGTTTCAAATGTGCATTGAAAACCACTAGCAGTGAATCAGAGGAATCTTTTTAGCAGCACCAGCACTGACAAGATTCAACGTGAAGTCATCATCTCCAAACAGAGTTGGTAAAAGGTCAGGGTCAAGAATTAGCATCCCCACAGTTTGGAAGCAAGCCATTCAGCCCTTCAAGTCCACAACAATCCTCCAAAGTGCAGCTCACCCCCTACCTTTTCCCTATAACCCTGCATTTTCCCATGGCTAACTTACCTAGCCTGCACATCCCTGGACACTATGGGCTATTTAGCATGGCCAATCCACAAAACTTGCACATCTTTGGACTGTGGGAGGAGGACTCGGAGGAAACCCACGCAGACATGGCGAGAATGTGCAAACTCCACCCATAAGTGAAATTGAACCCCGGTCCCTGGCGCTGTGAGGCAACATTGCTAACCACTGAGCCACTGTGCTGCCCATTAGTTGGCTCCCAGCTGATATTCACTCCTCCAATGATCAGCTGTTCAAACTGCTTGCTGTATATCATCGTTTCCTTGACCACCCTACCACATTGAAACATTCTCTCTGGCAGGAATTCCTCACTGAGGGTAAACAGGCTGTTGCTGCTGGTACCCATTCCTCACTATCAGAACCAATTGGCATCCAAACTGCACTGCAAACTCATTCTCACACATTTCTCTGGGATTAATAAAGCTACCATGGGGTTTGTCTATATGTTCACTTCCAGGAACCATTTGTCTCTGAATCAATTGCAAACATCCAGGTGTCACCTTTGACACTTTCTTCCACCCTCTTCTGTCAGGCAGAAGATATAAAAGTTTGAGTATACATACCAACAGATTCAAGAACAGCTTCTCCCCTGCCATTATTAGTTTCTGAATAGACCTCTCACATTTTCAATTCAATGTGGACTTTACAGGCTTCAAACAGCACCTCATATTCCACCTGGGAACCCTACAACTCAATGGTCTCAATGTGGACTTTACAAGCTTCAAAATCTCCCTGCCTAAGAAATGCATCCCAAGACCAGCCATCCGCCTCTCATCCCCACCTCCTTGACCTGTCCATCTTCCCTCCCACCTGCCTGACCCTCCCTCCTCACTGACCAACCACCATTCCAACTCCCTACCTGGACTCACCTTTACTGGCTTCATCCCCGCCTCCTCGACCTGTCCGTCTTCTCTCCCACCTATCTGCTCCTCTATCCAACTTCTATCACTGCCTCCCCCTCTCTCTATTTATTTCACAGCCCCCTTCCCCTCCCCCATTTCTGAAGAAGGGTCCAGACCCGAAACGTCAGCTTTCCTGCTCCTCTGATGCTGCCTGGTCAGCTGTGTTCATCCAGCTCCACACCTTTGTTACTTCAATTTAATGTTGACCTCGCTCTTTGTGCACCTTTTCTGCAGCTGTAACATTGTATCCCTCGCTCTGTTCTATTGCCCTAATGCACTTTGTATGGTATGATCTACATGTACTGCACTCGAAACAAAATTTTTCATTGCACCTAGGTACATGTGACAGTAGTTAATCAAATCAAATCAAATCAACCCTTGGAAAATTCAGTCTCAGAGTTAAAAAAGAAAGAGTTGTCAACCCCACTGAAGGATTTAACCAACATTCTAGTTGACACTCTGATATAATATAGTATAGTATATTTAATAAATGTAGAGTTGGCACAGTGACTGAGTGGTTCGCACTGCTGCCTCACAGCACCGGGAACCCTCGGGTGACTGTCTGTGTGGAGTTTGTACGTTCTCCCCGTGTCTGCGTGGGTTTCCTTCCATATCCAAAGATGTGCAAACTGGATGAATTACCCCTGGGAAATGCAGGGTTACAGGGGTAGAGTAGGGGGCGTGTGGGTCTGGGTGGGATGCTCCTCAGAGTGTCAGTGTGGGATTGATGGACTGAATGGCCTGCTTCCACACTGTCGGGATTCTATGATAGTATGAGATGCCAATCTATGTTAACTACAATAACTCCAGAAATAATTTGAGGAAAACCCTACTGGCAGAGATGCTTTGACAATTATTGATTGATTGTCACAGTTTAAGCTGGATTGGAAACAGGCCCATGAGATATTTGATTCAAAACCTGGAACTGAAAGGAAAGCTGGGCCAATGGTGAATGTGAATTGCTGATTGTTGCAAAGACCCATCTGATTCACCAATGTCCTTTCCCTTGACACTGAGTGAAATTCAAGAACCTACTGTTAAAGTTCTTTCTCAGTTTGCATCTTTAACATTCTCCTTGCGTGAGATGGAACCAGGTTATAAGTCGGTGTGCTCAGTGGTTAGCATTGCTGCCTCACAGCGCCAGGGATCTGGTTTCAATTCCACCCTCGGGAGACTGTCTGTGTGGAGTTTGCACATGCTCCCCGTGTCTGCGTTGGTTTCCTCCGGGTGCTCTGGTTTCCTCACACAGTCCAAGGATGTGCAGGGTAGGTGGATTGGCTATGCTAAATTGCCCGTAGTGCCCAGAGATGTTTAGGTTAGGTGGGTTAGACATGGGAAATTAGGGGAATGGATCTGGGTGGGATGCTCTTCGGAGGGGCAGTGTAAACTTGTTGGGCCGAATGGCCTGTTTCCACACTGTAGGGATTCTATGATTCTATAATGAAGAGTTGCTGGATTCAAAACATTAACTCTGCTTCGCACAGATGTTGCCAGTCTTGCTGCGTTTTGCCAGGAATTTCTATTTTTGTCTTACAAATAATTAATTAATTTGGAAGATTGATTGATTGTTATTAGGAGGTATGGTTAGTAAGTTTGCAGATGACACCAAAATTGGAGGTGTAGTGGACAGTGAAGAAGGTTACCTCAGAGTACAATGGGACCTTGATCAGGTGGGCCAATGGGCTGAGGATTGGCAGGTGGTGTTTAATTTAGATAAATGTGAGGTGCTGCATTTTGGAAAGGCAAATCAGGGCAGGATTTATGCACTTAATGGTAAGGTCCTGGGGAGTGTTGCTGAACAAAGAGACCTTGGAGTGCAGGTTCATAGTTCCTTGAAAGTAGAGGCACAGATAGATAGGATAGTGAAGAAGGCGTTTAGCATGCTTGCCTTTATTGGTCAGTACATTGAGTATAGGAGATGGGAGGTCATGTTGTAGCTGTACAGAACATTAGTTAGGCCACTTTTGGAATACTGCATGCAATTCTGGTCTCCCTGCTCTAGGAAGGATGTTGCGAAACTTCAAAGAATTCAGAAAAGATTTACAAGGATGTTGCCGGGGCCTGGAGGGTTTGAGCTATAGGGAGAGACTGAATAGGCTGGGACTATTTTCCCTGGAGCTTTGGAGGCTGAGGGGTGACCTTATAGAGGTTTATAAAATCACGAGGGGCATGGATAGGGTGAATAGAGAAGATCTTTTCCCTGATGTGGGGTTGCGGATATAGACCAAATGCTGACAAATGGGACTAGATTAATTTAGGATGTCTGGTCAGCATGGATGAGTTGGACTGAAGGGTCTGTTTCTGTGCTGTACATCTTATGACTTTATGACTCTATTAGATTACAATTGTTGAGTGAGGTCTCAGTCTTCCTTTCTTTGGCTGTGAATTGGTTCAATGTTTTGGACGGAGGCTTGCAGTAATCCTAGCAACGTCTCTCACCGTATTGTATCAATCTCACCTCATTAATGCCCCACCCTATGACATTCTTCATGTCTGATTCTATTGGCACCTCCATGGGCATCTCCAGAACAATGCCACTCACTGGATATGCATCGAAATCCCAACCTCCCTGGTGCATGTGTCATCTTTTAAAGCTGGCTGTGCACCCAGATGAGGCACTTAGCATTCCGAAGCTCGGTGAAGGACTTTTATGATGATATCTGGGAAGGGGAAGATGGCGCTGGGGTTCCCCAACAAGGAATTGGAGGGCACGGTCAAGGGCATGTTGCAAAGGGGAGAAGTCCTCTTTCTGAGGTGCACAGAAGGCTGGTCGGGGATGCTGTGAGAGTCATGGGAAATTGAAGGTGAGTGAGCAGTTGGAGAGCAAGTGAAAAACCCTGAATGTAGCCTGGGCCAACCAGTGAGCTGCATGCCCGTCCCTGTCTGTAGAGTGCCCTTGTGGCACCATTTCAACACTAATTGTTGGCGTGTCCCAAGTTGCAGCTTTGAAGTACAGACGGGTCCTATAAGTGGATCAGTAAGATGCCGCGGGGTCTGGGGAGGCCTGACTGGTGTTAATTGCTTCTCCATGGCGTGTAGCTCTTGGACTGGTACATGTCCTGAGGCATCACCCTGGTTTACAAGATGGCAGCCTGGAGGACCAAGCAGCAAGTTGAAGTTGCCAGGTACACACTCTGACTTCCGCGCTGGGATTCGTGGATGTCTAGCTCCCTCAAGGTGCCTGGTAGGATAGGAAGCTGCATATTAATAAAGTGAGATGCGCAGTTAATAAGCCGGCAATAACCCAAGGTCCCCATTATCAGGCATTTCACTGCTGCCCAGTGACAATCTTATCTCAACACCCTCTTGCGGTTAGCCCCTAGTAACACGACGAACTTCAGTTTATCGAAACAAAGGAGTGGAATAAGGTATCTTGTTATGTGCCAGATAATTTGTTCTTGCAAATGCTAAATTAAAGAAACTGTTCTAAAACAAGTTCTTATTGGGGGTGTTGGACACTAGGGTGTTGAGATGTAGTTCGTTGGCGAACAGCACAAATGAGAGGCTTCAAATTTTGTGGCTAAACATAGGCGATTATCTATTTTTGGTTGGGACGTGACCATTGTACAGACCAGATGTCCTTAAAAAAAAAATAACCTTTTGTTCTTAATTTTTTTTTCATCCATGAATGGTTTTCATAGTTTGGCAGAATTATCACTTTAGTTAGCAAGATTTAAGTTAGTCATACCTCATTCCAAGAAGATATATTAAGACCATTTAAATAATACCATCGGTTCGCAGGGGAACCACACTGAACTTTGGCTGATTTGAATTTTCTTTCATGTCAATGGCTATCATTGCTGTTACTCCATCTACTTTTCATCAGCCCCAATGGAGATGTAACCTATTGTCGAACATAAGCTCTCTGGAAGTGGCTCTTCTGCCACAGTGGTAGTGACACTACCTCTGAGCTAGGAGGCCTAGGTTCAAGTTTTACTTGCTCCATAAGAGTGAAACAACAACTCTGAGCAGGTTGATTAGAAAATGTCCATAATCTCTTTGAGTTCGATTAGATTGAGGCTTTCTTAGTTAAGGGCTAGGTTTTGGATTAGTACTTATGGTTGGTTAAGAGTTTTGATATCAGGTTGAAGTTTATACTGTAGCCTGATAGTTAGGAGAGACCAAAACTAGAAGGCACAGATTTCAGGTGAGAGGGAAAAGATTTAAAAGGGACCTAAGGGGTAACTTTCTCATGCAGAGGGTGGTGTGTGTATGGAATGAACTGCCAGAAGGAGTGGTAGAGGTTGGTACAATTACAACATTTAAAAGGCATCTGGATGGGTACCATGAATAGGAAAGTTATAAAGGGATATGGGCCAAATGCTGGCAAATGGGACAAGATTAATTTAGAATGTCTGGTTGGCGTAGACGAGTTGGACCAAGGGGGTCCATTTCCATGCTGTACAGCTCTATAACTCTATAACAGGTTGGGCTGAAGATCAAAAGTCAGTTGAGTGTTTGAATCAGTTCTTGGAGTGAGGGTTAGTATCTTAGAACCATAGAACTGTTTTGGGGTCACTTACCCTTGTTCTTTTTTAAATAGAGACTTACATGCATTGATGTTCCACATTTAATTGTGGTGGTAAGGACAAAGACTAGAAATGGAATTGACACTTCCATCTTTTTCTATCAAATGCATAATTTCTGAATCTCGACAGCTTTAACAAACATGACCAAAGTCAGAGAAAGTTTTGCATTTGGAAAGCACCTTTCAGAACCTCAGTACATCACAACAAAATGTTTAGTGTCCTTGTAGCTGGTACTTAGCACCTCTCACTGTTGATGGATGTGAAGATTTCTTAATGGATATTGAGGAGACTTCACATTCACAAAGGCAAATCCAGCTGTATTCAGAGTCTGGCTGAAAATATCACCATGCAAAGTTTCAGTAGCATAACCATCTCTCTTGAAATAACAGTGTGGAGCTGGAGGTACACAGCAGGCCAGGCAACATCAGAGGAGCAGGAAAGTTTCCTGCTCCTCTGATGCTGCCTGGCCAGCTGTGTTCCTCCAGCTCCACATTGTGTTATCTCTGACTCCAGCATTGGCAGTTCTTACTATCTCATCTCTCTTGAAAGTTCCTTCAGGCTGCAGATTCCAAAGTGAAGATGTCTATGTCGACTAAAGTGACACTGGAAACTGGTATGACTCTCTTACTGTGCTCTATGTTAAAACTTTGTACAATTGTCTGTCCCTTATTAAACTGAGTGACAATAGCATGGGGACAACAGTAACCATCCATCTATCAGAAAGTTGATAGTATTGATTACTTTGTTGGTCTTATGTTGCCTTAATTTCAATGGAGGGGAAAATTGAAAGATTTCAGATTGGATTAGCATGCACACAATCCTGCGAGTTTATGGAATGCTGAATTAGGTTAAAATTGTTCCCTACATTGCAATACTGTTCATTTTCATTTGCATATGTGGGGATGAGTTTCTGGATGCTTTGAAGAACTCACATGAAAGACCTCTGATTACATCAGTTCAGGCCACACAGTCATTGCAAGTGGAAATGAATTAGAAATAGAACCTATCCCAAGATCCACATGACACATTACTGGCTCACTAACTGGACTGCTGAAATTTGCCAAAACAGACAAAGACATTTTGAACCAACAAATTGTAAATCCCTCACATGTCTCTATAAGTTCCTAAAGTCATCTACAGCTCTTTTCCATGTAAGTTAAATTTTCAATTCTTCTGTAATTATGAAGTTTTGTTCCACACAATATTAATCATAGAATAGAACCCCTACAAAGCCATCCAGCTCATCAACTCTCCAAAGAGCATTCCGTCCAGACCCACACGCTCCCCCCATATTTCCCATGGCCAATCCACCTAACTACATATCTTTGGACTGTGGGAGGAAACCAGAGCACCCAGAAGAAACCCACGCAAACACGGGGAGAATGTGCAAACTCCACACAGACAGTCACCCGAGGCTGGAATCAGGCCCTGATTGCTAACACTGTGAGACAGCTGTGCTAACCACCAAACCATCATGCTGCATGATACATATATAATGATCTATGCTGTTTTCTCCAATCCTCCTTTCCAAAGCCATGGACTTCCACAAGATCGGTTCATGCTTATAGGCAAAATCCTTGTAATGGTTTGCCATTGCCTTCTGCCAGTTGGTTGACCAGGAAGCCCTCCTGTTCTTGCTACTTATACTCACAACCAAATTGTAACTCTCAAGTTACATAATTTCCAACTGAACCCCACCTTCTCTGCAGTAAGCTATTTCACCTACCCATGATTCCTGCTGATTAACCAACTTTCTAATCACGCTGCAACATTTTCTCTTGTACTATAGGCCAGAATATTTAAAACAAACATTTGTGGGACACCTTTTTATTTGAAAGTCTTCTGAGAACCCATATACTCTCCACTCGCCTGGGTGGCTGCAGCCCCATCAATATGCAGAAGTACCATTCAGGACAAAGCAGTCAACTTGATTGGCACCATATCATCACAGTGACAACACTGTGTATCATCTACAAGATAAAATTATAATTAACTCACCAAGGCTCCACCAATAGCACCTTCCAAACCCGTGAACTTTACCACCTAAAAAGGCAAGGTTTACAGATACATGGGACCACCACTACCAGCAGGATCCTCTCCAAGACATATATCATTCCGACTTGGAAAGGTATCTTTGTTCCTTCACTGTAGCTGAGTCAAAATCCTGGAACTCCCTCCCTAATAATACAGTGGGTGCATCTACACCCCAAGGACTGCCCGAAGATTCAAGAAGGCAGATCACCACCACCTTCTCCTCTTTTAAAAAATGCTGTAAAAATTGATAAACTTGGATTTAGGGCGAGATGATTTCAGTGTTGACTGGATGAATTAGTTGGGTTGATGAAGGATTGGGTACAGGATCAATTTGTGTCCATGACATTGTCATGAAATAATGATGGTTTGATCTTAATGTGAATAGGGCTCCTTGCAGACTTCAGATGGTTGAAATTAATAAGGCCCAATAGCTCATAATTGGTCTTCACGCAGCAATGCTCAGAATCTAGCACACGGCAAAAATTTACTCTTTTGATGCAAGTGTATCGAAATTTAATGAAGCCCACCCCCATCAGAAGGGCAGAACTCCGCTTCAAAATGAATAGACTTTACAACACAAGAATAAACCAATGAATCCAAACGGTCCATGTTTTCCATTAACACAAAGAGAGAGTATATTCATTGGAGTTTAGAAGAATGAGAGGTGACCTCGTTGAAACATACAAGATTCTTAGGCGTCTTGAGAAGGTAGATGCTGAAACATTGTTTTCCCTTGTAGGACAGCCTAGGACCCAGACGGCATAAGCTCAAAATAAGGAGTTGCACATTTGAGACTGAGGAGGAATTTCATCTCTCAGAGGGTAGTGAATTTCAGAAATTCTTTACCACAGAGGGCAGCCGAGGCTGGGTCATTCAAGGCTGACATAGATGGATTTTTAATCAGTTAGGAATCAAGGGTTCCGAGTAAAGGCAGGAAATAGAGGATTATCAGATCAATCATGATCTTATTAAATGACGTAGCAGACTCAATGGACTCAATGGCTGACTTCTGTTCCTAAATGTTTTGGTCATCACAACTAACCACCTGTTCCCATATCCTTGCATCCACCTATCCAATTTAATCTGCAATTTTGTTTTAATTTCTGTCTCAACTGCTAACCCTGAAAATACATTCTTCAGCCTCACAATTCTCATGTTTGTCCTAAATTGCTCATATTTAATTTGGTACTGATCATACCTTTGTTGTAGACAATTAAACTCTTCCTATCCCCTCTGTCCCTTTCCTGCATTCAAACATTTCTATTACATCACTTGGTAAACTGCATCGTTCAAAAGATGAAGGACTCAGCTTTGCAAAAAGCAAAATACAGGAGATGCTGAAACTTTGAAAGAAAAAACAGTAAATCCTTGAAACTTTCAATAGGTCAGATAGCATCCGCAGAGAGCAGGTGATGAGGTTAATATTTAAAGTTTTGTTTCAGTATTTTATATTCCTGTTACCAATGGTACAAAATATTAATTGCATCCTTCTACTTTTTCACACTAGTCCTTTGCAAAGCCTCCAAGGGAAAATTACTTCCTATATAAATATATTTGTTGAGTGAAGACGAAGAGGGACAGAGGCAGCATAGCAAGAAAGAAAAGGAAGCAAATCCTGCATCCTCATTTCCAATCACCCTTGTCTCAGCTACTTAAAGATTTGCGGGTCACAAAACAGCCTGTTCATGAAGACCCATGCCAGGAAATGATGACCCAGAGAAATTACACTAATCTTTTATAAATAACAAGTTACTCCCCGCGGAATTATTGGGCAGGATCTTCCAGTTCAGGGCCTAAGCTGGGAAGGTAATTTGATTAGGCAGTGTTGTGGCATCCCAGAATCCCACTGCCTTTCCACCTTCACCTGAATTTGGTTCTAGGAGAGAAGGCCCAAGCATCACTTACCCAGCCTGCCACAAATTGAGGTCCTTAAATGGTCAATTTACAAGAGTGCTCCAAGAGATGCAGTATATGAGAGAAGCTAGAGAAGCCTCAGGGCAGGCAATGGCCTTGTGGTATTAATGCTGGACTGTTAATCCAGAGACCCAGATAGTGTTTTGGGGACCTGGGTTTGAATCCTACCATGGCAAATGGTGGAATTTGAATTCAATAAAAATCTGGAATTAAGAGTCTAATGATGACCATGAATCCATTGTCAAATGTCAGGAAAGAAAAGACATCTGTTTAACTAATGTCCTTTAGGGAAGGGAATCTGTCATCCTTACCTGGTTTGGCCTACGTGTGAGTCCAGCAATAAATGCTGGCCTAGCCAGTGATGCCCTCATCCCATGACTGAATAAATCAATGTTCTCCACAGAGCAGAGAAAGTTTGGCTAGATTTAACAGGGTGTTCGAGATCATGCACCGTCTTGACAGAGTATGTAAGGACAAAATTGTTTTAAGTGCTGTTAAAGTAGATAACCAGAGAACACAGAACTAAAACCAAAAAGGTGAGATCAGAATTTTTTTAGGCAGAAAATGTTTGTAATTTGGAGTGAGCTGCCTGAAAGAGCAGTGGAAGCCATTTAATGTAAAATTAGTTGACTACTTGAAGGGGAAGAAATTGCAATGCTAGGGTAAAAGAACTGGAGAGTGGGACTAAATGCATAGCTTCAAAGAGCTAGCACGATCACAGTGGGATGAATAATCTCCTTCAACATCATAAGATTTGGTGATTTAAGTTTGCCAACACCTTCCTGAATAATTCTGCTGTTTCTTCAACTGAAAGCCCATTGTTTGACTTTGAGAGTGCAGTTTTATCGACTAATAGATGACATTTACCAGTTAATGCACTTTGGTAACTGTGACATTCTCGTTATACAGTTTTCATAATTGTCTTGCAAGGGAATGTTTCTTTATATTATTCTAGTTCTGACAGCTGTATGATTTGGAACAAGGTAAAATGATTGAGCTGCAGCAGGTGTTGGAAACAGCTGCTTAAATCAAACATTAAGAATATCAGCGATGTGCTAAGAGTGAAGTCCCCTTGGCGGTTGTGTGTTCTGGTTAACTTATCAAAACTGGGTAACTTTTTGACTTTTCATCCTGTGGAAACTTTCTCTGACAGACTCGATGATTGATGTTACTTTGGCTCGTGTTTTCCAGCCTCACCTCAGACATGTCCTCATATCTGTGCAGCTTCCTGCGTATTTTATCGAGTTGAAATATTGTCTTCCATAGTAAAGAAGAAAAATGGCTTACCGGCACATTCCATAGCTGTTGTCAGGATAATCAATCATTTTTAAATACGGAGAAGAAGGAAGCACAACCACTTTATACCAAATCTTTCTTGTACTTGCAGGCTATGCATAGTAGCATAATATATTACAGTTGTTACACGATAACTTTCATTTTTAAGTGGAGCTTTGCTTTTGTGTTTTACTGCAGGGAGCTGTTATTTCAAAAGCCTACTTTTTGTTCTACCTACTTTTCTATAATACATCATAAATCACAAACTTGGCTCAAGTGAAAGCTCTCAACTTGGAAAGTCCCATTAATGGTCATTTGCTTTTTTTTAACACCTTTTCTTTTCACCTCGGTGAATAGAGACAAAACCATTGTAGTGGCAGCAATCATATTTCTGATGTGGTGTATTACGGTTCGTTTAGTTTGAGGCAATGTGCATTTTTACATAGGTATTGTGGGCCGAAGGGCTTCTTCCTGTGTTGTACTGTTCTACATTGTATTTTGGAGCACTGGATTAGTGAGAGCAGGGGAATCCAACTTTCTTTCCATCATATAGTTGACAGGAATCTCCCACCATTCTTCGGAAGGACAGCAGGGTAATTCTCAGCTTATTTAGCCACATTATATGCATCATCCTTTGTCATTAAGTGGTTGGGTGTGTAACAATACTACAGCTTGAAGAGACATATTTTGTGCTGTTTTATTTTAAAGAGAGGTTTTAAGACAGAGATGGTGAGCTGTCTATTTGGAAAGCCAGTAAACAGATTGTGAGACCTTGTTTTCTTTTTAAAAATTCAACAATAGAAGCAGCCTGCATGGGTGGGGTCAAGCTCCCACAGAACCAGGATTTTTAGTTTTAGGTTTTAAGCAGCTGTTGTTGTTAGAGTCTTGGTAGGGTTTAGAAGCTGCAGTACATCTCTCCCTGGTACTGTCCCTCAGAGATTTCTCTCAATGTTTTTCCTCCTGGCCTGCTGGAGTTGCATGTGAGACAATCTATTTTATTGACTTTGCCTTTTTTTGCAGGTGTGTTTATGGGATGTTATGATATTAGAACAGTTAATCAGTAATAAATACTGCATCTATTCTTTTGTTAAGCATTTCAGTACAGTTAAAGCTAAGCCAATGCTTTTCTTTTATTTTTTCTTTTGTTGTATTTTAACTAGAGTGTATGAATAAATTATGCTTTGCTTAACATCGAGTAGTTTGACCAATCAAATTGCATCTTGTACACAGCACCTTACATTTACCTTTAAAATAAGAAAATGTTATGATGTGGAGGTGTTGGTGTTAGACTGGAGTGCACAAAGTCAGAAGTCACATGACACCAGGTTATAGTCCAGCAGGTTTATTTGAAATCACAAGCTTTTGGAGCACTGATCCTTTATCAGGTAAGGTCAAAGTTAGGGTCTAGGCTACCTTTTTAATATATTTTGAGGGGCTTTGGTCTGGTCCATAACAGGTGGATGCAAATCTGGGCTATCTGTTTCAGAGGAAGAGACATTACCAACTGTGCCAAAACACTTCAAGATGTTTCTGAGTAGCTTAGTTCAATTTATTTTTAATTACAACATAAACTGACACACATAAAAGTATGGACATGCCAATAAACCAGAGGCTACTGGACACAGTTAACAGGTCAGTCAGTTTATTTGAGAAATTGGAGAAATTAAACTTTCTAAAATGTTTGCGAGTCCCAGTCAAAGCTGTTTGTTTTGAACAAAATAAATTGCATCATAGTGTTCCTGCTTGAATAAAATGAAATTCTCTCGAAATCAGGTAACCAGTTGAAAAGATTGTGGAACTTCAAACACAGACTTCAACAAGTGTATTTAATTTTTGTTTGTTGTTGACTTGAAAACTGACAACCTGGAATTTTCTCTATCCACAGAAATATCCATGTCTATAGAATCAATTTGATACTATTGGGAATTTTCACTAATCGTATCATTCATGGATCTTTAAGAAGGTTGCAAAGATTAAGTTGGTTCTGGGTGTAAGGATATCAATATATCATTTTCAAAGCTTTGGGACATTCATTCTGTTGTCATTTACCAATGGGCTGACTAATACAATGGATAGAATGCCCTGAGATAGTAAGAACTGCAGATGCTGCAGTCAGAGATAACACAGTGTGGAGCTGGAGGAACACAGCAGGCCAGGCACATCAGAGGAGCAGGGAAGCTAATGTTTCAGGCCGGGACCCTTCTTCAGAAAAGCCCTGTGTATTTTTCAGAAGGGGTTTTCAGTTAATTAAAACTAGGTTGCAAATGGGAGAGTGCTAAAGAATAGAATCTGAACAATGTGGACATTGGTAAGAATGTTGGGAAAATTCAGTGACATGGCCAGCAAAAAGCTTTTTGATGTTAAGAGGGAAAAGTCCCTTTGTCCAACCAAGTGTTGAACTTCAAGATGGGGTTCTTGCTAGTGATTAACGAAGGGCCTCTTTTACATGCATTAGCATGCAGTAACATCTCATTATTACCTAATCTCGTCCTATTGATGTGCACGTTCCCATGTGCCAGATAGGAAATAGATGGTAAAAGTTTTCAACATGAAAATTAGGGCACCTACCTGGTGACTCCAACTTGCCACCTGCTCTTTCAGCCTTCCATCTTAGACTGCAGTCACCAAACATCTCAAGGCACACTTCTTCAGCACTGACTACGTCCAAATGTCATACAAGGACCTTGGCATCAGCTATGTGCCAGTCCCACTGCACCCTTAAGGCACATCTCCTTTCCACTTTCAATATGATTCTGCACTTGGGCAGCACGGTGAGTCAGTGATTAGCACTGCTGCCTCACAGCACCAGGGACCCAGATTTGACTGCGCCCTCAGGTGACTGTCTGTGTGGAGTTTGCACATTCTCCCCGTGTCCGCGTGGGTTTCCTCCGGGTGCTCCGGTTTCCTCCCACAGTCCAAAGATGTGCAGGCTAGGTGGGTTGGCCACTCTAAGTTACACCCAGTAGTGTCCAGGGATGTGTAGGCTATGTGGATTAGCTATGGGAAATACAGAGTTACAGGGATAGGGTAGGAGGGTGGTCTGGGTGGGATGATCTTCGGAGGGTTGGTGTGGACTCGATGGGCTGATTTGCCTGCTTCCACGCTGTAGGAATTCTATGATTCAATGGTGTCACCTCCTAGCATAATGCTACTGCCAGGCCACTTTGCAAACAGAGGCTGACATGGATTAGACCAGGCTGCATCTCCGGCCTCCTTGCTTGCTCTCTTAGCAGTCACTTACTAGGATGCTCACAGCATCTCTGCCTTGCCTTGCATCTTTGCACTCTGCCCCTCAGCCAAAGGTTCACTGTATTATTGTGTTGCTCTACAGACACTAGGCCTGGCAGCTTGGCATGTTAGTCAGAGGTCACCAGTCAATGGAGTTGTGTGGCAGTATGCTACATCAATCTCACACTCGCACCATATACCACCAGCCTACACAGCAAACTTGCTGCATGGACATTAACCAAAGGGTCATGTTTCAAAGTCTAAGGCTGGATGGTCCCAAGTCAAGTCGAGGGGTGTGTCCTCAGTCAGGGTGTCAAAGGTATCATCTGATCTCAGTAATGGAGTTTGGGCCTGGTCAGTTCGCAGCTTGCTGTGATCAGGATCAGGGTCCATATGTGACTACAGTCCTGGGGAGTGGGCCACAGTCAATCCTTCAGGTCCATTGCAAATGGTCTTGGGTTTGTGTTAATCAGGCGGGAGCTACACACAGATCCGTTAGGGGTCTTATCACTCAGCAGTCAGGGCTGTTGTCTCTGTCAGTCCTGGGCGTCAGCTCAATGCAAATCCAGTGGGGTCATCGGGGCCACTGCTGTGGCCAGGAAATTGGAGATGTCAATTTTGGGGATTAGAGGGCAGCATGCTGGGAGTCAGAGGGGACAATCATTGTGAATTGGTGGGGGGGGTCTGTGCTTCTAAGGTGGGAGGAGGGAGATGATGATGATGCATTGGAGGACATGGAATACTGTGAGGTTGGGGCGAGTGATCATTCTTCGTGGTCTCAAAAGAAAGCAGCATGATGGGCATTACTGAACTCTAGGGCCAGCTCTTAGGGGAGAGCTAAAGATGGAAGTGCATGTGATTTTTGGGAACCAGTGGAGGCTCAGTACTGATGGGCTGGCCAGAGAGGCCCAGGAAGAAAAGGACATGGAGATGTTTTGGGGGAGGTGTGGGGGCGTTGTTTACCGGATTGAGCCTGTGACTGTCTGTTCCAAACATGACATGCCTTCCACACACGTGTGACATGTAAATGCACACTCCATACGGAAAATGGCTGCGACAACTCTGAGAGTGGACGGAGCTAATGTTTGTTTTCTGTCTGGGCACACGAGCTGTGGTTGTGAGTGATGTGAGGTGCTTCAATGGGCAATTGCATTAATCAGGCACTGACACAGAACAAATCGAAGTCATCTGTAATTACAGCTTTATGCATGTGAAACATGTGCATTAAGCAATTATGTGGGATACAAATGCTGGTCACAAGCAATCTTGACTATGTCATTGTCATTGCAGATTAGAAATAGCCATCTCTGTGAGGCAGAAGTGTTCACAGCAAACTTTAAAACTGGCACCTGTGGGCCTCAAAGATAACACAAGATCTCAAAGGTAGCATAGGCACAGAACTGATTCTAACTGACCTTCACAATTTCCCACATTCTGCACAAAGCTATCTCACTTTATTACGATGCACTTAGACTTTTAATTTTCACCTCCGCCTGTAGTGATTGTAATGAGGTCAGCCAGGTTGACCTCATAGAACATAAGTTCTCTGATTGGGGCTGTACATCTGGTCCAATCAGGGAGCCCTGGCTGACAGATAGAAACAGGAGTGTCAAAGGTTCTGCTCACTCCAGGAGCTGGCTCTGAGCTCGCTGGGTCAGTGTCATGTACTACACACGTGTAAATAAAGGGTGACCTGGTTAACAGCCATCATGGAGTTATTTCACTACTCTCGGTACTTTCCTTTCAGATTTGAGGAGAGGATCTTGGGGCATTCCCACGTGTCCCTTCTTTACCCTGGCTACTTACTCTCCCTTCACTCTCCCATCCTTAATCCTTCTCGAGTTTTCATGGGGTTGATGTAAAAATCGTTTAGTTTTATGGATCAACTCAGAACCAACACTGCATTGGATGATACCTTCAAAACCCATGGTAAAATTGCAACACTTGTGAGAAATATCTTCCGTTCAAAAGCTCATCCATGTACTTTTTAAAGTTTGTGGAGTTTCCTGCCTCAACTACCTTCCCAGGGAGTTCATTCTAAATTTCCACCACCCAGTGGGAGAATTTTTTTCTCAAATCCCTCTAAATCTCCTGCATTTCACCTTCAAATTATGCCCCCTTTTTATTTAACCTTCAATGAAGGAGAACAGTAGTTTCCTATTCATCCTATCCATGACCTTATATACCTCAATCAGATACCTCTCAGAGTTCTCTGCTCCAAAGAAAACAATGCAAGCTTATCCAGACGATCTTCATAGCTAAACTGCTCTACTCCAGGCAAAAACCTGCTGAACCTCCTTTTCACCACTTCATTGCAATCACATCCTTCCTGTAGGGCCATAGAGTCATAGAATCATATGACACGGAAACTGACCCTTCGGTCCATACCAACCATAATCCCAAACTAAACCCAGTCCCACCTGCCTGCTCTTGGCCCATATCCCTCCAAACATTTCTTATTCATGTACTTATCCAAATGTCTTTTAAATGTTGCAACTGTACCAGCATCCATCACTTCCTCTGGAAGTTCATCTTACACACAAACCACACTGTGTAAAAAAATTGTGCCTTCTAAAATCTTTCACCCCTCACCTTAAAAATATGCCCCCTAGTCTTGAAATCCCCCACCCTTGGGAAAAGACACCTGCCATTCACCTTATCTATGCCCCTCATTATTTTATAAACATCTATAAGGTCACCTCTCAACTTCCTACCCTCCAGTGAAAAAAGTCCTCGCCTAATCAGCCTCTCCCCATAACACAAACCATCCTTTCCTGGCAACATCCTGGTAAATCTCTTCTGAAACCTCTCCAGCTTAATAATATCTAGGGCAACCATGTCTGGACACAGTACTCCAGAGAGGCCACACCAACGTCCTGTTTAACCTCAACTTAACATCCCAACTCCTATACTCAAAGGTCTGAACAGTGAAGGCAAGTGTGCTAAATGTCTGCTTAACCACTCTATCTACATGTGATGCAAACTTCAAAGAATTATGCCCGTGAACCCCTAGGTCTCTCTGTTCTACAACACTGCCCAAGGTCCTACTTTTAATTGCATAAGTCTTGCCTTTGTTGTTTTACCTCACATTTATCCAAATTAAACTCCATCTACCACTCTTCAGCCCAATGACCCATTTGGTCAACATCTCTTTGTAATCTAAGATAACCTTCTTCACTGTCCACTATACCACCAATCTTGGTGTCATCCGCAAACTTACTAACCATGTTTTCGAGATTCTCATCTAAATCATTTCTATAAATGACAAACAAAAGTGGATCAGAACAGTGGGATAAGCAGAACAGCACATGGTACTGCAGTTGTGGCCTAAACAAAGTTTGTACAGCTCCCTGCTGTTGTAATCTAATTCTGAACTCAATGCAGTGATCATTCATTGGCTGTGAATTTGCTGGTGTTGGACAGACAGGCAGTCCTGTCTGATCCCAGAGGGAAATACAGCAGCTTCCGCTTGCTTCTTCATTGGTTGCTTTTACTGTGGCTGAAAACAGGGAATGTTATGAATTCTTTCCAGAATGTGATGGTCCAACGTTCAACTACAAAAAGGCTACACTGAGCATTGAGGAAAGAGTAACAGTCACTTAAACAGAGCTTTTGTATTCAATCATGGGATGTGAGTATCATCAGAACAGCTTTTATTGCCCATCCCTAATTGCCCAGAGGGCAGTTAGGAGTCAACCACATTGCTGTGGGTCTGGATTCCCATGTAGGCCAGACCAGGTAATGACAGCAGTTTCTTTCCCTGACGGAAAATAGTGAACCAGATGGGTTTTCCCTGACAGTCAACAATAGTGATCATTAGACTCATAATTCCAGAAGTTTTCTTTATTGAATTCAAATTCCATTATGGGCAGGATTTGAACCCTGATATCCAGTCCTTGGTGTCTGGATGAATAGTTTCATGATAATACCAGACCATCCCCTCTCCATGAAATGGGGTGAGGCTAAGGACAGGTGAACTGTGTGGCTTGCTCCTTAAAAAGCAATAGATATAAGAATGTGTACTAGTATGTGCATTGAAGTGTCAGCCATGATGCATTTGTGGCCTGGGAAGCACCAGTTTTTGGTTGATCTCCCACTGCAGGGATAGTGAAGGGTAAATCCAGACCTGTAGTGCTTGACCAGGTGCATTGCTGGGTTTGAAGATAGCCAGGCCTCCTGAGACATCCAGGCAGAGGCAAGTATGTCAAAGAAATATGATGAAGACGTACCGTAGGGGCGGACAGGTAATGAAACAAGTTTGGAATTATAACATGGGAAAACCCAGATGAGTCCAGCACAAAGAAACCCTCTATGAAAGTCACCAAAATTGGCACTGAACTGATTTCTGGTATAAGTTCAGCCTTTGATTTCAAATGCATATGTTTTGCAAAAAAAAGCCGATCTCATCTTTATTCAAACTGCATCTGATTGTCACTTTTAATCAAGGAATGCTTATAATGCAAATTTTTTTGAAAAGAATTGTGTATTAAATGCTGGCAATTGCACTGGTTCATACAAAATTTTGCATTTGCTGCTATGCAAATAAGTTCAAGAGGAAGCTTATTGAAGATATTTCTTGCAACTATTGCAATTTTAACCACAAACGTTGCAAGAATCATCCAATGCCGTGATGGTTATGAGGTTTTCCATAAAACTAAATGGTTTTTCAATCGCCCCCAGAAAGCTGAGAAGGACTTTGGAGAGCAAAAGGAAGTACGTAGCTGGTGTGAAGAACACCCCAAGATCCCGCTCCTCAGATTAGAAACGAAAGTACTGAGGGGGGAAGTGAGAATCAAAGTCCATTGTAATTAAGCAGGATACCTTTGTTTGGAATGGGGAAGATAGAGAGAGAAACATTTAGCGATTGTAACGAGGTCAGCCGAGTTCCCTGATTGGGGCTGTTAATCTGGTCCAGTCAGGGAGCCCTGGCTGACAGATATAAACAGGGGTGTCAGAGATTCTGCTCACTCTGAGAAAGCTGGACCTGTGTCAGGGACTATGCATTTGTAAATAAAGGGTGACTTGGCGATACCAACCTTTGCGAAGTTACTTCAAACCACATGGGACTTGTTCAGATTTGTAAGAATGAGTCCAAAAAGGGAAATACCACAGAGCCAACCACAACTGGGGAACCAGAGGTAAATGCTGTTGCAAGTATAAGTGAGGTGAATAGGGTAGATGAGAGATACAAAGGGGTTCTGTTAAAAGGGATAAATAACTCACTAAGGTTTTGGAGTAGATCTGTAGCTCTGGTTGTGGGTGTTGAGGTTTGTTGGCTCACCCAGCTGTTTTGTTGTTTCGCAGAGGTTTCATTACCGTGCTTGGTAACATCCTCAGTGCAGCCTCTGATGAAGCGTTGGTGTGTTTTCCCGCCTGGTTTTTAAACTCTGGGGTCCATTGCGATGGATTGCCTCACTTCCGGGCTTCCTCCGTAGTGGAATGTATATGGGGTCGAGTTCAATGTGTTTATTAATAGCCTGCTTCGTGGAGTGCCATGCTTCCAGGAATTCTCGTGCTTGTCTCTGCCTAGCCTGTCCCTGGAAACGTCTGCGGAACAACAAAACAGCTTGGCGAGCCAACCAGCCTCAACACCTCGATAAATAATTCAGTTTGATGCAAATAATGCAGTTCAACCCATAACTATATGAAGGCACAAAGGAACCCATCGAACTCTTTTGCTGAAGAAGGATTTAGTTTTCTCTTCAGAGAGTTAACTGGAAGCCAAAGTGTTGGAATAAGTAGAGAGTATAACTCAATTCCATTGTACAAAGTGCAATTGGAATGTGCCTCGTTATTGGACAGTAAGAAAAGCGGAGTTGACTTACCCTTGAGTAATGGTTAGGCAGAAGAGAAGGTTACAGTTTGCCCATAATCACAGAAAGCCCTAAGGATGTTAAAGAGACAGAACATCTACAAGGCTTTTCTTTCGACACATATGGTGACCAGAGCAATGGGTAAACGAAATCTGAAATCCCATGACATCAGGTTATAGTCCAACTGGTTTTTGTTTGAAATCACAAGCTTTCAGAGCACTCACTTCACCTGATGAAGGAGCAGCGCTCCGAGTCCTTGTGATTTCAAATAAACCTGTTGGACTATAACCTGGTGTCGTGTGATTTCTGACCCCAGTCCAACACCGGCTCCTCCACATCATAAACAAAGTCCATTACAGAGTCAAAGGAATACCACGGACAGTCATTAGAGTAGCTGAAACTTTTCTTGAAGATGAGGATAATTCAACACAAGTGTTTGATATGTCTTTGTTAATTAAGACTTGAAAGCAGATCCTGCATTAAATGAGGTAGAAGTGAGCTGAGGCTGAAAGAAGTTCCAATGCGCTGAGTTGGATTAAAAGCTGGAGTTATATTGAAAGCTGAGTTTTGATAAGGATGTGGAGACATTCTCACAAATCTTTAGGCAAGGAATAAACAGTTGTTCATCAGATAGTGTTACGGTCCAGATAGCAGAAGGAGATCATGTAAGCAGCACATGAAATTCCTACAGCAAGGCATGTAGGAATATTGAAAACTCAACCATTAATAAAGTGGTGTTTTATCTGGCCCGGACTTCATAAGAATATGGTACAGAGCTATAAAATATATCATACATGTCAGAGAGTAGGAAAACCTCAATATATAAACAAACTGTCACCTATAACATTCATACCAGGTTTTGGTGAACTATTCGGGTTGGCTCAATTCAGGGGAAAGCTCTAACTGTAATAAAGAAATCACTGTTTAAGCAGGGGATAAAGGCATTAAATCTGAAGCCCTAATGGAGGAACGTGGAATGCATAACCTTGTCATAACAAAAGATTGACAAGTTTGTTCAGTTCAAACAAGTGACACAAATGTTCAGTATCCAATTGGATATTCATCGAAACCATTGGAAATAAATTTTGATTGCTGGGCTCAAGAAATATTAATTTTGTTCAACGTACAATAAATAGTACAAGGAAATTCAGGTACATTCTGTGCAACTAAATGAAGATGATATCCTTTAACAGTGTCCACAGTAGCATCATGTCCAGATATTTCAGACGGTGCTCTGGAGATTACAATGTTGTCCACTGAAGGGGACGCTAAGATGACACAACCAGTCCCTGTCCAGTTAAAAGAATGCAAAATGGCTATTGAGCTTCCTTTAGAATCCCAATGTGGATCAGTCTAATTATGATCAGAAAATGCCAATATTTCCCAGAGTGTTTGATGTCGGCTTTGAAGTGAGGATCAGGACCTACTTTCAAATAAATTAGGAAATGTACTGAATGAGAAGTGCAGGAAACAGAATGATCATAGAATCCCTTCAGTGCTGATAAAGACCACTCAGCCCATCAAGTTTGCATTAACACTCCAAAGAGCATTCCACCTCATCCGTGTAACCCTGCATTTCCCATCACTAATCCTTCCAGCTTGCACATCTCTGACATTACGGGGCAATTTAACATGACCAATCCACTTAACGTGCACATTTTTGGACTGTGGGAGGAACCCCACACCGAAATGGGGACAACATGCAAACTCCAAACCGTCACCCGAGGCTGGAACTGAATCCAGGCCCTGGCGCTGTGAGAGACAGCAGTGCTGCTACTGTGCCACCATACCACCCAAATCTGGATCAGGATCCTGAAGCTACCGAGATTCAAATTCCTCATCCTGATTTTTACCTTGATATTCAGTTTAATGAGAAAAATGATTTGATAGATTTCAATAAAGTCAAAAGGTTAGAAGTTTTAAATTCCATTGCATCAAAGAAATGAGCTTATGTTGCTCAGAAAAACATTTAGGAAGTGGGCCTCTGAAAATAGATTTTGACTCTCATGTGATAGTTCTGAATGATAGATGTCCCAGTGAAGTTCTGTTATTTAACCCAAACAGCAATCAGCAGCCTGAAGCAATCAAGTTTCTCTTCCACTGAAAACACAAGCTTTTGGAGCCTCGTTCCTTTTTCAGGTGTTAGTGAGAGAGGTGGTATCAAACACAGAATTTATAAGTAAAAGATCAATGGGTCACACCACTGATGAGGATGTATTAAACAAACCTAAGATCCTGTTAAATCTTTGAAATCTTGTGATTTCAAATAAACCTGTTGGACTATAACCTGGTGTCGTGTGATTTCTGACCTTGCCCACCCCAATCCAACACCTTCACATCTAAGGAAGTAGGCTTTGGTAAAGTAACTGTGGCAGAACCAGCTGAAAGTAGGGAAATGGAACTGAAGGTAGATGTGAAGTAAAATATTTCTAGTTCATATCTTGATTATGGCTTTATTGATGTAGAAATGTTAAAGTATTTATGTGCGTTAGAATTGTAGGAAGAATCCAATTACTTGAATCCAAGGGCATTGATCTGGGACCCAGGTAAACTCAAACCAATTTTTGATGCTGAACAGAGGAATTCACTGCAGAACCAAGTTAATTAATTTTTACTATTTCACATGAAGATTTGGATATAGATATTAAGTATTGCTATCTCAGATTAATGTTATTTTCATTTGGAGTAAGAGATTATATGTACAGACCAGATAGAATTTCCTATTTCTGAGAAAATATTGGACAATTTCAAGACTTAAATTGTAAGACTGCTCAGATAGGGACTACTGTTTTAACCATTCAATGTAACGATTGTTTGTATTGCAGGCAAAGATAACAATTTACTGTATATTTTGCCCTGAATGCAAAATTATAGAATACCTACAGTGCAGAAAGAGGCCGTTCAGCCCATTATATCTGCACCGACCCTCTGGAAAACATCCCACCCAGTCCCAGACACCCCACCCTACCCCTGTATTTCCCGTGGCTAACCCACTTAGCCTACACATTCCTGGATAATTTCACATGGCCAATCCACCTAATCTGCACATATCTTCAGACTGTGGGAGGAAACTAGAGCACCTAGAGGAAACCCATGCAGATACGGGGAGAATGTGTAAACTCCACACAGACAGTCACCTGAGGCTGGAATTCAATGTGGGTTCCTGGTGCTGTGAGGTAGCATGGCTAACCACTGAGCCACTGTGTGATGCAAAATGCTAAGGACTTGAGAGATTATAAAAGATTCTGAGACTTGTATAAGGGAGAGTAAGGATGTAATTATCATGTTTTGTTTTCTGTGCATCACGTATTGTTTGATGAAAACACATTTTTGAAATAATGTTTCTTGGCTCCTAAGAATGGAGACAAGTGAAGGGCACATCTTATTATTTCCTTTATGTTTGCACTGTGGTCTAAAAAGGGAAGATACTGCTTTAAACCAAGGAGACAGGAGAAAAAGATAGCTGCTGTTTCAAAAATCATGCTTCATGGACCAGATAGGGAGTTGTTTAAAATGTTACATTTTCCTGGAGTGGTGAGGGCAAAGGGAGATGCTAATGTGTAAGTGATACTAATTTCCTCTAATTTTATGGATTTATCACTTGATCTGATTCAATTTATCATCACATGTACCTAGGTACAGTGAAAAGTTTTGTTTTGCATGCAGTACAGGCAGATCACACAGGCAGAGCATTAGGGTAATAGGACAGAGTGAGGAATGCAATGTTACAGCTGCAGAGAAGGTGCACAAAGAGCAAGATCAACATTACATTTAAAATTCGAGAGGTCCATTCAGAAGTCTAATAACAGCGGGGGGGGGGGGGGAGAAGCTGTTCTTGAACCTGTTGTACATGTGTTTAAGCTTTTGTATCTTCTGCCCAATTGACAAGTTTGGAAGAGATTATAATTGGGGTGGGAGGGGCCTTTGTTGATGTTGGCTGCCTTTTCGAGGCAGCAAGAAGTGTAGATGGAGTCAACGGATGGAAGGTTGGCTTGCTTGGTGGACTGGGCTTTGGGATGAGGCATTAGGAATCTTTAAGTGAAAGGCAAAGCTGTGGTGATTATCATAAACTATTGTCTAAGTTACAAGTTTATGCATAATATGCATTCAATCTGCAAGGAATAATTGTAATGACAAATTTAAACTGATCTTGCCAATATCATTGTATTTTCTTTTAAATTCCCTTTTGGGATATGGCTATTAATAAAAAGACCAACATTTGTTGTCCAACTTCAGCTGCTTGAGAAGATTGCATTCTGACCACTTTAGCAGGCAGTTAGAGTTAACTGTTTTGGTAAAGCTATAAGGTCTGTTAGCTCAGTTGGTTGCACAACTGATTTGTAGTGTAAACTAATACTAACTGTGTGGGTTCAATTCCTACACTGGCTGAAGTTACCATGAAGGGTTCTCCTTCTCAAGCTCTCCTCTTGTCTGGGGTATAGTGACCCACATATTAAATCACAACTATTCATCTCTCTTTCTCTAGTATTGGAGCAGTCCGATGTTCCTGCATAACTTTGGTGGCTTTATCTTCAGCTGAAGTTTGGTTTAAATCGAATGGCTAAATATGGAATGTTCACCCCTATGGGATTACGATCTGGTGTCTTCATAGTTACTTGTACCAGGGTTTAATTCATCACGTTTTCTGAGGATTGAATCCAAATTCTCAAACTTTCCTCTTGGGCTTGTTCTCAGGATTATAAAACAAGGTTTATAGATTATGAGGACAGCAGCACAGCCGCTATACACAATACCTATCACTTAGCATAGGAATCCGCTTCCTCAATGGCGAGTGCAGGAGGGCATGCTAGGAGCAGCACCAGGCATACCTGAAGATAATGTATCAACCTGGTGAAGCCACCAAACAGGACTACTTGGACACCAAACAATGAAAACAGCAAGTGATAGACAGAGCTAAGCGATCCCACAACCAACGGATCAGATCTAAACTCTGCAGTCCTGCCACATCCAGTCATGAATGGTGATGGACAATTAAACGACTCACTGGAGGAGAAGGCTCCACAAATATCCCCATCCTCAACGATGGAAGAGCCCAGCACATCAGTGCAAACGATAAGGCTGAAGCATTCGCAGCAATCTTCAGCCAGAAGTGCCAAGTGGATGATCCATCTCGGCCTCCTCCAGTGATCCCCAGCATTACAGATACCAGTCTTCAGCCAATTCAATTCACTCCGCGTGATATCAAAAAATGGTTGGAGACACTGGATACTGCAAAGGCTACGGGTCCTGACAACATTCCGGCAATAGTACTGAAAACTTGTGCTCCAGAACTTGCTGCTCCCATCACCAAGCTGTTCCAGTACAGTTACAGCACTGGTATCCAACCAAAAATGTGGAAAATTGCCCCAGTATGTCCTGTACACAACAATCAGGATAAATCTAACCCAGCCATTACTGCCCCATCAGTCTCCTCTCAATCATCAGTAAAGTGATGGAAGGTGTCATCAACAGTGCTATCAAGCAGCATCTGCTCAGCAATAACCTGCTCAGTGACGCCCAGTTTGGGTTCCGCCAGGGCCACCCAGCTCCTGATCTCATTTTAGCCTTGGTTCAAACATGGACAAAAGAGTTGAATCCCAGAGGTGAGGTGAAAGTGAAAGCCCTTGATATCAAGGCTGCATTCGACCAAGTGTAGCATCAAGGACCCCTAGCAAAACTGGAATCAATGGGTATCAGGGGAAAACTCTCTTGTGGTTGGAGTCATACCTGACACATAGGGAGATGGTCGTGGTTGTTGAGTTCAATCATCTCAGCTCCAGGACATCTCTGTAGGAGTTCCTCAGGGTAGTGTCCTAGGCCCAACCATCTTCAGCTGTTTCATCAATGACCTTCCCTCCATCATAAGGCCAGATGTCGGGATGTTCACCGATGGTTGCACAATGTTCAGCACCATTTGCGACTCCTCAGATATTGAAGCAGTCCGTGTTCAAATGCAACAAGATCTGGACAATATCCAGGCTTGGGCTGACAAGTGGCAAGTAACATTCGTGCCAGACAAATGCCAGGCTATGACCATCACCAATAAGAGACAATCTAACCACCGCCCCTTGACATTCAATGGTGTTACCATCACTGAATCGTCAACTATCAACATCCTGGGGTTATCATTGACCAGAAACTCAACTGGACTCACCACATAAACGCAGTGGCTACAAGAGCAGGTCAGAAGCTGGGAATGCTGTGACAAGTAACTCACCTCCTGACTCCTCAAAGCAATCTACATCCACCATCTACAAGGCACAAGTCAGGAGTGTGATGGAATACTCCCCACTTGCCTGGATAAGTGCAGCCCCAACAACACTCAAGAAGCTTCATACCATCCAGGACAAAGCAGCCCGCTTGATTGGCATCACATCCACAAGCATCCACTCCCTCCACCACCAATGCTCAGTAGCAGCAGCGTGCACTATCTACAAGATGCACTGCAGAAATTCACCAAAGATCCTCAGACAGCACCTTCCAAAGCCACGACCACTTCCATCTAGAAGTGCAAGGGCAGCAGACATATGGGAACACCACCACCTCCAAGTTCCCCTCCGAGCCACTCATCATCGTGACTTGGAAATACATCACCGTTCCTTCACTGTAGCTGTGTCAAAATCCTAGAATTCCCTCCCTAAGGACATTATGGGTCAACCCACAGCAGGAGGACTGCAACAGCTCAAGAAGGCAGCTCACCACCATCTTCTCAAGGGCAACTAGGGACGGGCAAGAAATGCTGGGTCCAGCCAGCGATGCCCACATCCCACAAATGAATAGAAATAAAAATCTTGGGCAGACTTTGGGATTGAGAATGACTTATTCCCACTGTGGTTCAATGTCTGATAAGCCCAGGTGTGTCCTGAGGTCAAAAAGCAGGACAAATCCATTCGAGCCAATTCCATCAGTCTACTGTTGATCATCAGCAAAGCATCATTGCTAGTGTTATCAAGCAGCACTAACACAACAGTAACCTGCCCACTGATCAATTTGGGCTTCTTGTCTCCTGACTTCATTGTAACATTGGCCCAAACATGTTCAAATGAGTTCAAATCAAGAGGTGAGCTTGAAGTGGTTGCCCTTGCCATCAGACAGTATTTAACTAAGTGTGTCATCAAAGGGCCCTAGCAAGACTAGAATTGAAGGAAATCACGGGAACTCTCCACAGGTTGGAGTCTTGGCTAGTGCAGTTAAAGGTTGTTGTGGTTGCTGGATGCCAATCATTTCAGTCCCAGTACATCACTGTCTGAGTTCCTTATATTAGTGTTCTAGGCTTAGCCATCTTAAGATGTTTAATCAATCATAGAATCCCTACAGTGTGGAAGTAGGCCATTTGACCCATCGAGTCTATATTGACCCTCCATAGAGCATCCCACCCAGACCCACACCCTACCCTCAACCCTATCCCTGTAACCATTTCTCATGGCTACTCCATCTACCTTGGACTCTATGGCCAATTTAGCACGGCCAATCTGACTAACCTGCACATCTTTGGATTATCCTCCAATGTTAGGCAATAATTGGGAATACTTGCTGATAACAGCACAATGTTTAGACACTGAAGACGTCCATGTCTATCATCATAGTCATAGAGGTCTACAACACAGGAAAAAGGCCTTGGTTAATTGGGTCTGCACCAGAAAAAAAACCACCTTCCTATTCGAATCCCATTTTCCAGCACTTGGCCAACAGGCTTGCATGCTTTGCACAAGCACACATTTAAACACTTCTTAATTGTTATGTGGGTTTCTGACCTTACCATCCTTCCAGATAGAGTTCCAGAATCCAACTGCCCTCTGGTTGAAAGCATTTTCCCTCACATCCCCTCTAAACCTTTTGCTCCTTACCTTAAATCTATGACCCCTCCCCACCCCACACTACTAGCCCCCCACCCCGCCCCAGTCATTGCTCCTTCCACCAAGGGCAAAACTTTCTTCCTGTCTATGCCCCTCATAATTTTATACATCTCAATCATGTCCCCTCTCAATTTCCTCTGCTCTAAGGAAAACAACTCCAGTCTGTCCAATCCCTCTCCATAACTGAAACTCTCCAGGCCAGGCAACTGTTAAATCTCCTCTCAACCCTCTCCAGTGTGATCATATCCTTCCTACAATGTGGATTCGAGAACAGAACACAATACTCTAGCTGCAAGACCTGGGCAGCGTTTGTAGCAAGAAACTTGTGCACCACACAAGTGCCAGTCAGAGACCATCAGGTGCATGGAACACCATCAACTGTAAGTCACTCACCATCCCAACTTGGAGCTTTATCGCTTTTCCTTCATAGGCCCCAGGATCAAAATCCTGGAACTTCCTTCCAAGTAGCATTTTGGGCCTAGTTGAAGCCAGATGGACTGAAGCATTTAAAGAAGATGGCTCACCATTATCTTCCCTCGGACAATGAGGGAAGGGCAACAAATACTGGTTTAGCTAACAATGCCCAAATCCCATGAAAGAATTAGGGAAATGCCCAATTGAACAGAACTGGTCTTGAGTGATATGAGGTTCAATGTTGGGCATGTTGGTTTGAGAGAGGAGACTGCCTGATTTGGCAACAGGTTTGGATTAGCTTTTGAAGGCACCACTGATGATACTTTTCCAGTGCTTTAAGGTGTCTACTGCTGGTTGTCCAAGACTCTGAAGCATTTATCATTGCTGGGTAATTGATGCTTGGCAAACGATAAACTTAGTCTTGGTTTGAGATCCTGGTCCTCAAATACGATTTTCTCCAGGTAGCTGAAGGCTGAGCTGGCACATTGAAGGTGATGGTGAACTTTATCTTCTCTGCCTGCCTTCAACGATCTTGATCCTGAGCCAATAAAGAAATAGTGATAAAGCTCCGAGTCAGAGTGGTGAGTGGCTTCGAGGGTATCTGCTTCTGAGGATTGAAAAATAGTCCACAGTTTCCAGCAAGTTGTCGATGATCTCAATCAACAGAGAGAGGTGTTGGAGCTATTGGAAGAGTCATACAGTTATAGAGTCATAGAATCATAGAGCATAGAAACAGACCTTTTGGTCCAATTCATCCAAGTTGTCCACATATTCTACATTAATCTTGTCCCATTTGCCAGCATTTGGCCTATATCCCTCTAAACCCTTCCTATTAATGAGCCTTTAAATGTTGTAATTGTACCAACCTCCACCACTTCCTCTGGCAGCTCGTTCCATACACACACCACCCTCTATGTGAAAGTGTTATCCTTTAGGCGCCTTTCATATTTTTCCCATCTCACTTTAAACCTATGACCTCTAGTTTTGGACTCCCCTACCCTGGGAAAAAGACCTTGGCTATTCACCCTATCCATGCCCCTCATGGTTTTATAAGCCTCTATATTCAACTTCCAACAGTCTAGGGAAAATAACCCCAGCCTATTCAACATTTCCCTATAGTTCAGAACCTCCAACTCCAGCAACATCCTTGTAAATCTTTTCTGCTCCCCTTCAAGTTTAACAACATCTTTCCCTTACCAGGGAGACCGGAAATGAACGCAGAATTCCAAAAGTGGCCTAATCAATAAGGCTTTTAATTATCTTGATATTTATTTAAAGGCCCATTTTTTCAAAAGTTTTGAAGAAGGGGTCAACACTGAATTCAAGTTTAGTCTCAGAGTGAATACTCACGCTAGTCTTATGTTCATTCTGAACCTCAAACAATTGGAGTGATCTTGGTTTTGGATTGAAACCAGTGTAGGTTGTACAGTTTCCCACCCATTTTCCAGATTATCTCTGCTTCTATGAATACTTTTCTGGAGGTGACGTGTAATGTTGTAACAAGCCAAATGGAGCTGAATGTTGCTACCATGATACAAATTTGAGTTTGCACTGGTTGGGTTTGTGGTGGTATGGCTAGTGAGGACCACAGCTTGCAGAAGGAGGATGATGATCACCCTCTGAGGCTCGCCAAGCACGAGGATTAGCCAGAAGCAGTCAACAGAGATAAAAGCTTTTGTGAGGTGGAGAACAGGTTGTGCAGAACATTCGATGCAGTTTCTTGCTTTTCTCTTGGATTTGCCACCCAGTGAAGATCATGTCTCTCTTGATGTGTGTAAACATGACTGCAACTGTGAAAGGAACTCTCTGATGACTAGGAGCAGGGGGGAAGCTGCTTGAGGAGTATCCTTGCAGTGATCTTCCCTGCTGCAAACAGCAGGAAGACACCTCTGCAGTTACAGCAATCTCTTTCTGAATATATTCATGATCACAGCATCCACAAGAGATTTCAGCATGTGCTTCTCTTTCTAGTGAATGGATGCAAGGTTGTGCAGGAATATATCTCCTTCATTGTAAAAAGAAGGAAAGGAAATAAACCATCAAACTGTCTGTGACCTTAATCTAATTAAGTCAAATCTTGTTTGGTCAGGCTCCGTGCAAGGTGAGGTTGTTTACACTGGTGGATTTCCTTTGTCTCTGGTTTTGCCACTGCAGGAAGTATTTCAAAGTAGGTCAGCTTTAATTAATTGAGAATCATGTCTTCTTACAATTTGTCTGCTAGCCGGGATGTTAAAAAGTGTATAACAAGGCTGGGACCCAAAGTTCTTTAATTTCATATATCACAATGATGTGCGTTAAGGGCTTGTTGGTCTTCGGGAAGTTTCCTCATCATAACAGTTCCAGAAAGTGCGAAGCACTGAAATCTAAAAATAAGAAGATGCCCCCAATTCAATCATGGAGAATGCCACAAGGAGTAATTCAACAGCAGAAAGTTCACAAGCTAATCAATCAAATCACCTTTCAGGGCAGTATATCTCTCCATGCATTTCATATAGAGTCGCAGGATTTTCCCAAGTGCAGACTAGCGTAGACAATTGTGAGACAGTTGGGAACTGTCAAAATTCCCAATGTCAAGGATTTTTATTTCCCAATTGTTGCCTTAAGGTTCAAGCAATGAGATCTGATTGTCATGAAAAAGCGGTGACTACACGCTACTTTTGTGTATTTGCATCTCTTTAATAGCAAATCTCACCTCCTTTCCATGCATTCCTCCCTCTCCCCCTCCTTCCCCAAGAAATTATACCAAGCCAATTTACGATGTGAAAGTCAGAGCAGTTACTTGGTGGGGGCAGCTGTCCACTTCTTTCTCCAGCCCTTCCTCCAGTTCCACCACCTCCTGCATCTTTCATAGACACTGTCAGCTTCTACCTCACCTCCTTACAACTGGGCATTGCCAAACTGCCAGCCTCACTACATCATGGTGGCTGCTTCTGGAATACATTACACGCCACTCCTGCCCTTCAGCACTTCCCTTTAGAGCTGACCCAACATTCATGCTTTGCATGTCTCTGCCAGGTCACTGTGTATACACACATGCATCTCATACATCCACACATTATGCATCTTCTGCCTCGTAGGTTGTTTTATGATCATTTGCTCAATTTCCACTTACATTCACATTCGCACCATCTCTGGCTTGCATTGCCTTTTAGTGCATCGGATGTTCAATGAGAACTTCTGGACACTTTTTGGCTTGCATCAGCTTGTAGTACAGAGGGAAAGGCACACAGGTAGTCACACTATGCAGAACTGAACAGTCTAGGGACAGAACTGTTGCTGTCCAGCTCCATGTTACATCAATTTCACACCTAATACTGTGTTCAATTCTGGTTTCCCCCGCTTTCAGAAAAATGTTGTTAAACTTGAATGTGTGCGACAACGATTTACAAAGATGTTGCCAGGGTTGGAGAGTTTGAGCTTTTGGAAGGGGCTAAATAAGCTGGGGCTATCTTCCCTGGAGTTTTGGAAGTTGAGGGATGACCTTATAGAGGTTTATAAAATTATGAGGAGCACGGATAGGCTGAATAGCCAAGGTCTTTTCCCCGGGTAGGGGAGTCCAAAACTAGAGGGTTTAATGTGAGGTTCAGATTTAAGGTGAGAGGGGAAAGATTTAAAAGGGACCTAAGGGGCAACTTTTTCACACACAGGGTGGTGCATGTATGGAGTGAGCTGCCAGAGGAAGTGGTGGAGGCTGGTACAATTACAACATTTAAAAGGCATCTGGATGGGTACATGAATAGGAAGGGTTTTGAGGGATATGGGCTAGATTCTGGCAAATGGGAGTAGATTATTTTAGGATATTTGGTTCGCATTGATGAGTTGGACTGAAGGGCCTGTTTCCATTCTGGTACAACTCTATGACTCCACGACTCTGTGTGCCAGCAGCTTATGCGATTGACATGCGGCATGTGCTTCAACCAACTGGTCATGCCTTAAAGTTGTATGGGATCAGCACTTAATGGAGTCAAGGCAAACTATTGTCAGTCAGGGTTGCATCACCATTGCCAGTCAAGGAGCTTGTCCAACTACAGTACAGGGAGTTGGCCACTGTCCTTGCTATTGCTGTCCAGCGCTTACTGTCTTTGTTGTTTGGATTTGGGCTACAGTCAGTCCTGCTGGTCACATCCAACCACTTCAGATATTACAGCTTTTTCTGTCAAGGGGCTGTGGAGACATCAGTCTAGGGGCTGGGCCGTGTCTACTCCTGGGTGTTTTGGTAATAATGTTCAGGGTACTTTTTTTTATTCATTCTTAGGGCTGTGGGCATCACTGACTGGCCACCATTTATTACCCCTCTCTAGTTGCCCTTGAGAAGGTGGTGGTGCGTTACCTTCTTGAACCGCTCCAGTCCACTGCTGAGGGTTGACCCACAATGCCATGAGGGAGGGAATTCCAAGATTCTGACCCAGCGGCACTGAAGGAACGGCGATGTACTTCAGAGTCAGGATGGTGAGTGGCTTGGAGGGGAACTTGAAGGTGGTGGTGTTCCCATGTATCTGCTGCCCTTGTCCTTCGAGATGGAAGTGGTTATGGGTTTGGAAGGTGCTGCCTGAGGATCTTTGGTGAATTTCTGCAGTGCATCTTGTAGATGTTACACACTACTGCTACTGAGCATCGGTGGTGGAGGAAATAGGCGTTTGTGGATGTGTTGCCAATCAAGCGGGTGGCTTTATCCTGGATGGTGTCAGACTTGCATGTTGTTGCAATTGCACTCCTCCAGGCAAGTATTCCATCACACTCCTGACTCGTGTCTTGTGGATGGTGGACAGACTTTGGGGAGTCAATAGGGAGTTACTCCCTGCAGTATTCCTAGCCTCTGACTTATTCTTGTAGCCACTGTATTTATATGGTGAGTCCAGATGAATTTCTCATCAATAATAACCCCCAGGATGTTGATAGCGGGGAATTCAGTGATGGTAACAGCATTGAATATCAAGAGCCGGTAGTTACTTTGTCTCTTATTGGGGATGGTCATAGCCTGGCATTTGTGTAGCACGAATGTTACTTCCTACTTGTCAGCCCAAGACTAGATATTGTCCAGATCTTGTTGCATTTGAACATGGACTGCTTCAGTATCTGAGGAGTCGTGAACATTGATGAACATAGTGCAATCATCAGCAAACAACCCTACTTCTGACCTTATGATGGAGGGAAAGTGATTGATGAAGCAGCTGAAGATGGTTGAGTCTAGGGCACTAAGCTAAGGAACGCCTGCAGAGATGTCCTGGAGCTGAAATGACTGACCACCAACAACTATATCCACCTTCCTATGTGCCAACAAAAACACAAGTTGCTGGAAGCTCAACAGGTTTGGCAGTATCTGTGAAGAAAATATCAGAGTTAACGCTTCCTCAGGCCCTTCCTATGTGCCAAGTATGATGCCAACCAGCAGAGATTTTGCCCTCAATACCCAGTGATTCCAGTTTTGCTAGAGCTCCTTGATGCCACACTTGGTTGAATGCAGCCTTGATGTAAAGGGCTGTCTCTTTCACCTCACCTCTGGAATTCAGCTCTTTTGTCCATGATTGAACCAAGGTTGTAATGAGATCAGGAGCTGAGCGGCCCTGGCGGAACCCAAATTATGTGTCACTGCGCAGGTGCTGCCTGATAGCACTGTTGATGACACCTTCCATCACTTTACTGATGATTGAGGGTAGATTGATGGGGCAGTAATTGATCGGGTTGGATTTGTCCTGCTTTTTGTGTGCAACACATACCTGGTCAATGTTCCATATGGTTGGGTCAATGCCAGTGTTGAACTATACAATACAATTGTCAAATACAATCTATGGCCTAATAAAAGGGTTGGACATGGACATAGGAAGTCTGATAGTTGATGGTGCACAGTGCAGACAAGAAGGTGATGGGGAGGGTTTTAATCCTGACTCTCATTTAGCAACTGCAATTTGTTCACAAAAGCACAAACGGCATAATGTGCCATCTTCAACAAACATGAGCCACACAATAGGGAAGAAAAATGATTGCCGAAAAACTCATAGTTGGCTGGGGTGATTTTTATTTTGGTTTTCAGGAGCAGGGTGGATATGTTTGCAACGTGACACCCCGATAGAGATAATTGCATTGATCAGGTATCCACAGTTTCAGTGATGAGACATATCTGTCATCAAACCACACTTCATGTATAGCTCATGCATTGACCAAAACGCACATTACAAATCTTGGCCTCAAGCAATCATGGCCATGCTTATCATAATTGAATGCTTGTCATCTCTATGAAGTTGATATCCTTACGGGTGAATTTAAAAGTGTTGCCTGTGGTCACCAATTCACAAATATGTTCCACAGGCTTCATTGATGCACAACGTCTCAGAACCTGCTATCATTGTGCATTGAACTGCAAATATGTAGGAACATTATCGATTATTGTCAATGGCATGTTTCTTGGGTGTGTTGGTGGTGACGGTAGGGGGAATGGTATCAATGAAGGTGTAGCCTTGCAGGACGTATACTACCTTCATTTTGTTTGGTGAAAATGGCTTGTGCTATATACATCAGAATAAGGTAACGTTACTTGAAGGTCCATATTTGTTTAATTCACTCACGGGTAATGGGCATCATTGGCTGGGCCAGCATTTATTGTCCATCCTAGTTGCCCCTTGAGAAGGTGGTGATGAGCTGCCTCTTGAACAGCTGCATTCCATGTGCACTGATAGACCCATAATGTCCTTAAGGGAATGAGTCCCAGGATTTTGCCGAAGGAACACAGAGGAATTACATTGCTCTCCTTCTGGGAGACCTCTGTGCCACAGTTTATCGCAGCTTAAGATGAAACCTCATTTACATTTACTATGACAGCTCAGGAATCACATCACGGAAAAGGCATTGTTCTCTTCTCCATATCGTATTAGCATGCCTTTCCCAAATAGAAGCAGTAAGTTCCAGGGCTATCATTGCTGTTGCAATCCTTGCAGAGAATACAGAAGGAAGCAGCACAGCTCTGATCAGGTCAATGGACTTCCAATCCAGTTGACTGAGTTGGAGACAGTAAGGACTGCAGATGCTGGAAGCTAGAGTCAATAAACGTGGAGCTGGAAAAGCACAGCAGGTCAGACAGCAACCGAGGAGCAGGGAAGTCAACGTTTTGGGCCATAACCCTAACCCTAACCCTAACCCTAACCCTATCGCAGCCTAGAAATAAATAGAGGGAGGGTGTAGGGCTGAGGGAAGGGTGGGTGAGATGGAGATAGGTGGATATATGTAGGGGGTTATTGCAGTTGGTAAGTGGGAAGGGTGGAGGGGATAGGTGAGTGGGAACTTGGGCAGGTTGGGGGTGGAGATGTTTTGAAGCTGGTGATGCAGTTAGGGGGTTATTGTGGATGGTCAGTGGGAAGGGTAGAGCGGATAGGCGAGTCAGAAGATGGACAGGTTAGGGAGGATTTTGAAGCTGGTGAAGTCAATATTCAGGCCATTGGGCCGTAAGCTCCCATAGTGAAATATCAGGTGTTGTTCCTCCAGTTTACATTTGGCCTCACTCTGACAGTGGAGAAGGCCAAGGATGGACTGTCACCAGGGAGTGGGAGGGGGAGTTAAAGTGGAAGGCAGCGGAAGGTCAGGTTGGTTGGTGTGTGCAGAGCACAGGTGCTCCGCAGATTGGTCCCTGAGTTTGCGTTTGGTCTCCCCGATATACAGGGGACCACATCAGGAGCAATGGATACAGTAGATGAGGTTGGATGAAGTGCAGGTGAATCTCTGCCAGATTTGGAAGGATTGTTTGAGGCTGTGCCTTGGGTCGCAGTCTCTCCTACTAGTGGAAACATCTTCTCCATGTCAGATGTATGAAGTCTTTCCCTGTTTAGAAAATAGTCCACGCCTCTATTCTTCCTAGCAAAACGCATAACGTCATTTTCCCAAAATGTATTTCATCTGGCAGTTCTTTTCCCACTCTCCTAGCCTGTCTAAGTCCTTCTGCAGTCTCAACACTACCTGTCCCTCCACCTTACTTCGTGTCATCTGCAAACTTAGCGACAATGCCCTCTATCCTTTCATCTGGACCGTTGATATATATCGTGAATTATTGACCCATGAAACTCTACTAGTCCCTGGCTGTCATCCTGAAATCCCCTTTATCCATACTCTGCCTTCTGCCAGTTGGCCAATCTTCTATCCATGCCAGTATCTTGCCCCTAACACCATGGGGTCTTGTCTAATCTAGCACCCTCCTGTGTGCCCTTATCAAAGGCTGTCGGGAAATTCAAATTGATCACATCACTGGCTCTCTTTTGTCTAACTTGCTCATTACATCCTCAAAGAATTCTAACAGATTTGTTAGGCGTGACATCCTCTTGATGAAATCATGCTGACTCAGCCTATTTTACCATGCACTTCCAAGTAGTCCACAATCTCATCCTTAATAATGGACTCTAAAAATTTAATGGCCCTGACACTGACTTCTGTCCCTGGTGTTCTTGAAGTTCTGATATGCTACTGACATCTTCCACTGTGAAGACTGATGCAAAGTACCAATTCAGTTCCTCTGCCATTTCCTTGTTCCCCATTACTGCTTCTCCAGGCTCATTTTTCAGTGGTCCAATGACTGCTTTTATCTCTCCCTTACCTTCTACATACCTATAAAAGACTCTTGCAATCTTCTTTTATTTTACTGGCTAGTTTACCTCATATTTCGTCTTCTCCCCCTTTACTGCTTTTTCAGTTATCCTCTGCTGGTTTTTGAAAGCTTCCCAATCCTCTAGCTTCCCACTCATCTTCACTACATTGTGTGCTTTTCCTTTGGCTTTTATGCTGTCCCTGACTTCCCTTGTCAGCCACGGTTGCCTCACCCTCCCCTTAGCGTGTTTCATCTTCCTTGGAATGAATTTCCGCTGGGCCTCCGGAATTACGCTTAAAAACCCCTGACATTGTTGTTCCATCATCTTCCCTGCTAGGCTCTCCTTCCAATCAACTCCAGCCAGCTCTTCCCTCATGTCTTTCCTCATTCATGAATCACAAAAAATATCAGCATCCAAGTTCACCAGGTAATAGGAAAGGCAAATACAAAGTATTTCAAAAGGAGTGGAATACGACAGTCAGGAAGTTTTGCTAAAACTGTACAAGTTTCTAATCGGACCACAATATACTGTTAGCAGTGTTGGGCCCCCTATCTGAGGAAAGATGTACTGGTATTGAAGGCAGACAAGAGAAGATTCACTAGGCTGATAGGAGGTATGGAGGGACTGCTTTTGAGGGTAGGTGGAGAGGTTTGGGTGTATAGTCATTGGAGTTCTGAAGAATGAGAGGCGACCTTATTGAAGCATACACTACCTTTGGGGACTTGACAGGATAGGCGCAGAAAGATAGTTTCCCCTTGTGAGAGAGTCTAGGACCAGAAGACATAATATCAGAGTGAGGTGTCGCACATTAAAGACGGAGTTGAGGAGTTACTTCTTCTCTCAGAGGGTAGTGGGTCTGTGGAATTCACAGAGGACTGTTGAGAATGGGTCATTAAGTAAAATCCAGGCTGAGATAGACCGATTTTTAATCAGGAAGGGAATCTAGGGTTATGGGGAAAAGACAAGAAGGTGGAGTAGACGATAATCAGATCAGCCATGATTTCATTGAATGATGGAAGAGATGTAATGGGCTGAATGGCTTACTTTTGCTCCTGTGCTGTTTGGTCTTAGGTGCAGACACCTTTATAACATATACTGTGGTTACTAGTCTGCAACTAGCATCATTAGCAGTATGAAACATCCAAAGAAAATGGAAGAAATCATTATGGGGTTGAAGGTGATTGACAAATGGTTCAGGTCTTTGTGAAAGTCATTGCCCTTTCAGAATGCTGAAAGGGGAGGAATTGATGGACTCTGTGGTGACAAAGCCGTGGAAATAGTGGTCCATGGAATGTAAATGTCGGTTCAGTGGTAGGTTATGACAGGCGAAACAAGGTTGTGGTTCTGGGAGGGTGGTGAATGGGTGTGGCTATAATTGCAGAAAATGTAATAGAGACAGTTACTGACCTGTCAATCACGGTGTAGTTGAATCTTGACATATGGGAAGGACTACTGAGAAGATTCCACTATCATAATGGATGCAACAGAGATAGAGGAACCGGGGGAACCAAACTGAGCCCTTGCAGGAAATGTATGGAAAGAAGTACAATCAGGTTAATTGTGAAACTCAGTGAGCATATTGTAAAGAATAGTGTAAACCAGGAGCATATTTTCTAGATGGTGAGAGGTTGCAGAGGTCTGAGATACAGGGGGATCTGGGTGTCACAGAGGGTTAGTATGTAGGTACTTCAGGTAATCAGGAAAGCTAATAGAATGGTTATGGTTTATTGTGAAGGGAATTGAAAGCTAGGGAGTAGGGAGGATATATTTCAGTTTTTTACTGTGTGTTGTTAAAACCACATCTGGAGTACTGTGTACAGTAGATCATAGAACCCTTACAGTGTGGAAACAGGCCCTTCAGCCCAACAAGTCCACACCAACCCACAGAGGAGCCCACCCAGACCCACCCCCCTGAACATTACAGGCAATTTAGCCTGGCCAGTCCACCTAGCCTGCATATCTTTGGACTGTGGGAGGAAACTGGAGCACCCAGGGAAAACCCATGCAGACACGGGGAGAATGTGCAAACTCCACACAGACAGTCACCTGAGGGTGGGATCAAACCTGGGTCCCCGGTGCTGTGAGGCAGCAGTGCTAACCACTGAGCCACTGTGCCGCCCCTGGTCACCATACCTGTAAAAGTATGTTTCTGCTCCAATTTGAAGGTGGCAGGGGGATTTTAAAAGAAATTGAGAATCATGTGGTGGTGATAGTTGAGGTGGGGATGGGGGGGGAGGGCACATAGTGTGATTTGTCCCATTTGGGATGAGAGTAACGAATACAACCATTAGAAATAAAAACAGGAGTAGACCATGCAGCTCCTCAAACCATCTCCACCATTCAATAGGATCATGGCTGATACAACAACTTTCCTCAAGTCTACTTTCCTGACTTCTCCCTGTAATCTTTGATTCCCCGACTGATCAGTGATGTACCTATTTCAGCCCTAGTATGTGATATGCCTTTAAGGGACATGTCCTTGCCATGTCATCACTTGTGAACTAACGGTATACAGGTCTCAGTCTCCATCTTACTGAGTCCACTTGCAGCATGTCAAGCTGAGGGAAGTATGACATAGTACACCCAAACTGCATAACTTGAGCCATGACTATGCATGTGCCTGTGTTTTTTTTTTGTATACTTAGGTACCAGGGTGTTGTTATAAAAGATAGTTGAATCCTTCAGGGACTATGTGACTTATGTCCCTTTCATTAAGTATCACATCCTGATAGTCAAAGATCATAAGCTACCAGAATATATCATTTCATTGCAGCAGCACTGTCACAAATATTAATAACTGCTTATAAAAGAATCCTCACTAAAGGCTATCCAGCCCTGGACCTTAAAATGAACTAAATAGACAGGGAGCAGAGTTATCTTATTTCTACTTATAGTTCAACACCTATCAAGCAAAAAGACTCCTATCAATTTTACAAAAGTAAAAAGTTAAGTTCCAGCCAGTTTCCTGACATGGAAGTTGAGGTGTCGCGGTTAAAAGATGTTTTCTTCATTTAAAAGTCAAATAATTTGCTAAAGTCTTCATGCAGGCTTGAAACTAAAGAGAGCAGTCCAGGAATACCATAAATTTAACAGACCTTTTCTGTTTGAAAATGTAGTGTTTACACTGCTAAAAAGAGATTTTATAGCCTAAAGATGTTTACCTGTGTGTCATGGTCAGTTGGTTTGGTCATTCAGCTTGGTTTCTTGAATTCTTGTTCTTGATGGATATTAATGATCCAGCAGTTGCAGGATTACAAGATTGCACAGATCTCAACATTGTAACCATTCTTAAAATTCAACACCACCCCATGTGGCCCTCCATGGTGGTGAAAATTAATCACAGCATCCCTACAACATGAAAGCAGACCATTCAACCCATCAAGTCAACAACACCTCACTGAAGAGCCATGTCCCTCCCTTATTCCTGTAACACTGTATTTCCCATGGCATTAGAAACATGTCCATTAAAGTTATATTACATAACTGCTATGGGCATAACACAATGTCCTCTCACTTCCAAAGAAAAGAAATCCACCTTGCCTGCACATTCCTGGACACTATAGGCAATTTAGCACGGCCAATCCACCTAACCTGAGGGGAGAAAACCCACACAGACATGGGGAGAATGTGCAAACTCTACTCAGACGTCATCATCCAAGGGTGGAATTGAACCCAGGTCCCTGGTGCTGTGAGGCAGCTGTGCTACCACTGAGTCACCCTGAGAAAGAAAGGGAATGAATGTCTCTTCAGACATAGAGGAGCATGATAAAGATACACAACCAGCGAACAGGCAGTGAACTATTAAAACTAACCACTGGTCAGAGACTGTGAGTCAGAAATCCAGCTACTAAAACTTGGGTAGCAGCAAAGATTTCTGAGGTATGCCACCAGTCTAGGTTATATAGAGTCATTATCAATCACAGTATGGCATTGTGAAAATAACTCGCACCTCTCCAGATGGGTACACGATCAACAGCATGCATTGTCAAACCTCCAAACAGTTATGCTGAAGTTCAAATTATCAATCTTGTTGACTCCATTTTTATGTATCTACATAATTGTTGAAGTGACGGTATGTGCCTATGTATAACAATGTGTAATACATTGGGATTTCTTTTCTTTGGAAGTGAGAGGACATTGTGTTATGCCTCATAGCAGTTATGTAACATAATTTTAACGGACATGTTTGTAATGTCATCGCTATATCATGGCATGTGACCCAATGATATAAAGCTCTCAGTTTCTGTCTTACTGAGTCCTCTTGCAGCATGACATGCTGAGGTAAGTGTGCATCAGTACATTCAAATTGCTTAGCATCAGCCGACAGATGAATGTCTGTGATTGCAGTATACATACACAGATGATTTGATTTAGTGTAGTCACATGTACCTAAGTACAGTGAAAAGTATTGTTTTGCGAGCAGTAAAGGCAGATTGTGGCAAACAAGGACATTCAGATCAAAGGGTGCTTAGACAGAGTGAAGCATACAGGTTACAACTGCTCAGGAGGTGCGCAAAGAAAGATCAACATTATTTGAAGTTAGAGAGGTCCATTCAGCAGTCTAATAGCAGCAGGGAAGAAGCTGTTCTTGAACCTGCTGGTCCATGTGTTCAAGCTTCTGTGTCTTTTGCCTGATGGAAGAGGTTGTAGGAGAGCATTACCAGGCTGTAAGGGGTCTGTGATGATGTTGGCAGCCTTATTGTAGCAACAAGAAGTGTAAGTGGCAGGACAGATTATAAAAAAGCAATAATTAAAGCATACAGTACCCTCAGTTTCACTAATAGGGACATAGAGTACAAGAGCAAAGAGGTGGTTGAATTGTACATGACACTTGTTGGAACTCAGTTAGAGTATTCTGTACAGTCCTGGGCACCAAACTATAGGAAGGATGTGAATGAATTGGAGAAAGTGTAAAAGTAATTTACAAGAATGATTCCAGGTATGTGGAACTTCAATGATGAGAATAGATTGAAGAAGTTGGAAATGTTCTCCTCGGAGAGAGAAAGGCTAAGGGGAGATCTGATAGAGATGAGGGGACTGGATGGAGTAGATAAGGAGAAATTGTTCCTGCTTGGAAAAGGAACAAGGACAAGAGGGTGGAGATTTAAAGCAATGAGCAAAAGAAGCAAGTACACTTGCCTTCATTGCTCAGAACATTGAATTTAGGAGCTGGGACATCATGTTGAGGTGGTACAGGACATTGGTGGGGCCACTCTTGTAGTACTGTGTCCAGTTTTGATTGCCCTGCTATAGGAAAGATATTATTAAATTGGCGAGGGTTCAGATGGTCTGGGTTTGAGTTATAAAGAAGGCTGGACAGGCTGGGACTTTTTTCACTGGAGCTTACAAGGTTGAAGGTTGACCTTATTGAGGTTTATAAAATCATGACTGGCATAGATAAGGTGAATAGCAAAGGTATTTTCCCCAGAACAGGGGAGTCCAAAACTGGGGGGTATATCTTTAAGGTGAGAGGAGAAAGATTTTAAAGCAGCCTGAGGGGCAGCTGTGATGGTTCATACGTGGAATGAACTGCCAGAGGAAGTGGTAGGTGCTGGCACAGTAACAACATTTAAAAGACATTTGTTCATGTACATGAATAGGAAAGGTTTAGAGGGATATGGGCCAAATGCAGGCAAGTGGGACTAGTTTAGCTTGGGAAACTTGGTCGGCATGGACTGGTTGGACCAAAGGGTCTGTTTCCATGCTGTATGATGCTATGACTCTCGGCTGTGAGAAAAAGCTTTCTTCACTCAGTGCGTAGTTTGGCTCTGGAATAAATTGCCTGACAATATGGTGAAGATAGATTCAATTGGGGCATTCAAGAGGACATTGGAGGAATAATTGGACAGAAATGGTATGTAGGGATATGAGAAAAGGAGCAGGATATTGGCACAAGTTAATTACGCTCACTAATGAGCTGGTGCAGGCACAGTGGGCTGACTGGTCTCCTCCTGCACTGTAACATTTCTGTGAATCTCTGACGTCGTCAGGATTCTGCATGAAATATGTCTCATTTGTATCTTATAAGTGTGTTATGACAATGGATCCGACCTCTGAAGCATTCATCAATTTCTTTACATTTTAATTCCATAATGTGTTGTTTTTCAAGGGAGGACTGCTGTGGAAAAACAGTGGATTTGAATTCAGTGACTTTCTGCCAAAGTCCTTTTTGATGCCCATGGAATTCAAATTATCAGGGAAACCTTAAACAAGGAAACTTATCAAGGAAAGAGAGCGGGAGAGGCTGACTGTCTCTCCTCTCACAGCAGAAATCTGTTGCATCCAACTGGCCTCCAGAAACACACAAGGACAAGGGTTAAAAAGTCAGTTTCAACTCTACTGCAGTACGTTGGTGAATCCTCTCGTGGGCACCAGTCTGGGTTTTAGCATTAGCTTGCAATGAAGGTTACTCTAAAAGAACTATCCCCTAGTTTCCCCCCACGTGTTGCAGGTTAAGACCCTCTCTAACTCCGTTCTGCAAACCAGTTTAGACAGGAATCAGGGCAAAGCAACTTTTGACAGCCACCAACATCAAGAATCTCAAAGATTTCTGTTCAATTTGCAATGTCAATGCTACCAGTAACCTCCACTACAACAGTTTGTAAGCAATGCAGAAACTGATCCATATACCTGTTCTTTTATTTGGTTTGCATAAAATCCAGACAGTGTGGAAGCAGGCCATTCAGCCTGAGTCCACACAACACTCCGAAGAGCATCCCACCCAGACCCAACCCCTACCCTATCCCTGTAACCACATATCCCTGGCCACTACGGGCAATTTAGCATGGCTAATCCACCAACCTGCACATCTTTGGACTGTGGGAGGAAACCCACGCAGATACAGGGAAAATGTGCAAACTCCACACAGACAGTCGCACAAAGGTGGAATCAAACCCATAGTCCCTGGCGCTGTGTGGCAGCAGTGTTAACCACTGAGCCACCATGTCACCCTTATCCCTTTAAACTCACCTGTAATCTGTCTGTGTGCTGTGTTGTTATTTCGTCTCATGTTTAGTAATTAATAAAGCCACTCTTATTTGTTAATTCATGAAGGTGTGGTTAAATTGGCTCCTTTTAGAACATTAGTTCATTTGAGTCTGGGAAAACAGTTATCCATAAGGGAAAGGGATCATTTTCTAAATTAACCAGTTGGCAACCAACTGAATAAAGGTTGGTTGAATAAAGATGAACCGGGGGCTCAGCAGTTTGGGGTATCCCATCTGAAACTGTAGACAGCTGGGGAAACTCACCCAAAGTCTTGGCAACAATAGAGCTGATGGAGTATCACATCAGAATGACTGAACGTTATTAGCTAACATATTGATATTAGTCCACACATCAGGAAAATCCACCGGTCCTTCCCTGAAACAGTGCCATGGGATCTTTTATCACTGGCCAATGAGTCCTCTAGGTGGATCCTAAAATGCTGAAAATGTCCGCCTGTCAAACACATTTGTAGCAGAAACCGTAAGTTCAGATATTTCAAGCTTTGCTTCATTCATAATTTTCAGTTAAGACACACTTTGCATATTGATATTGGTTTCTGTCTGGCTACATCACAGACCCAGAACACAGGATGCAAATTTAAGTCTTAAGCACATACCATGTGCAAATTGCTGGCATTAATCTTCCCATCAATTAGGGGCTTGGAGATGTGAATTGGAATTTTTTAAATGACTTTCTTTCGATTCCTAACTAGATCAATTGAAAATAAATAACAACTCTATACCAATAAAAATCCAAAAGAACTGTGGATACTATAAATCAGAAACAGTGTCCTGAGGAAGGGCCACTAGACCCGAAACGTTAACTCTGATTTTCTCTCCACAGATGCTGCGAGACCCGCTGAGGTTTTCCAGCAATTTCTGTTTTCATTAACTCTATGTCAATGTTGTGTGTCAGGGGTGCCACTGCCATACGTACACGGGTGTATGTAGGTGGGTCAACTGCACATGTCCAGGTGGATCACAGTGGTTATTTTTAACGGCAACATCCTTCACCTAAATTGGGAGCACACATGCTGATCTTTTATAAGCACTCAAGCAGGGAAATGGAGCCTCAGTTTAGCATTTTCTGAAAAAGGGTCCCAACCCAAAATGTCAACTTTCCCGCTCCTCTGATGCTGCCTGGCCTGTTGTGTTCCTCCAGCTCCATACTGTGTTATCTCTGACTCCAGCATCGGCAGTTCTTGCCATCTCTCAGTTTAGCATCTTGTCCAAAAAAAAGTCCTCAAAAATCAGCCCTTAATTTTTGCTCTCAAAGTGGGACTTGAACCTTGAACATTGTTACTCAAATGCAAGAACCAAACCCACTAAGCTACAGCTATTAAAGTACAAAATTTGTGCATATGTAAACCATTCAACCCTTTAATGGTCTGTCATTTAATGAGATCATTGCTGATCCGTTTTTATTTCAAATTCCACACTTCCATCTACTCTGATAAACTTTCATGTGCTTGTCTATCAGGAATCCATCCATCTCTGTCTTAAATATATTTAATGATCCTGCCTCTACCGTCTTCTGAGACTGACAGTTACACAACGTTCTGAGAGAGAAGAAAAAATTCTCCTCATCCTGCTCTAAATAGGTGACCTCTAATTTGAAAATAGTGCCCCCTAGGTCTGGACTTACCCACATGAGGAAACATTATTTCCACATCCACCTTGTCAAGATCATTCAGGATCTTGTACACTTCAATTGAGTCATTCTTCATTCTCCTAAACTCTAGTATGAATAAGCCTGATCTTTCCTCATAAGAAAACCCCACTCATTCCAGTTATCAATCTAGTAAACCTCTTCTGAACCGGCTCCAATACATTTACAAAAACGGAAATTGCTGGAAAAGCTCAACAGAACTAGCAGCGTCAGTGGAGAGAAATCAGAGTTAACATTCTGGTTGAGTGTCCTTTCCTCAGAACCAATGCATTTACATCCTTCCTTAAATGTGGTGATCAAAACAGTATTCAAGATGTAGTCTAATCAATGCCCTGTATAATTGAAGCATAATATCCTTACTTTTCAGTTCAATTCCTCTCATAATAAAGGGTAACATCCTGTTAGCCTCTTGATTACTTACTGTACCTGCATACTAACCTCTTGTGACTTCTGCACTTGCACACCTGGAACGCTCTGCACCTCAGATTTCCACTGTTGTTCCTCACTTATACAATGCTCTGTATCTTCATTCTTCCTGCAAAGTGAATAAGTTCACATTTTCCCACATTGTACTCCTTCTGCCAGGTTTTTGTCCACTTACTCAACCCATCTATATCCATCTGAAGTCTTGCTATGTTTTTTTTGCAACATATTTTCCTAAGTATCTTGGCATGGTCCGCAACTATCATTTCTTTGCTCCCTCCATCTAAATCATTGATGTAAAATTGTAAAATGTTCAGGTCCCAGCATAGACCCCTGTGCAACTCCAGTAATCATGTGCTGCCAATCTAGACAAAGACCCATTTCTGCACACTCCCTGTTTACTGACAGCCAGCCAATCTTATATCTACACTAATATTTTACAATCTATACCACAAGTTTCCATTTTCTGTAATAACATTTGATGAGGCACCTTATCAAATGCCTTCTGAAAATCCAAGTAGAGTATGTCTACAAATTCCCTTCCATCCAAAGTATGTGGTACTCTGCCAAAGAACACCAATAAATTGATTAAATATGATTTCCCTTTTACAAAACGTGTATACGAAGGGTTTAGAGCAAAATGGATCAAATGCTGGCAAATGGGACCAGATTAATTTAGGATATCTGGTCGGCATGGACGAGTTGGACCAAACAGTCTGTTTCTGTGCTGTCTTGTGCTGATTACCTTGAATTTTTCTAACTGCATTTCTCTAATTTTTTTAATGATTGATTCCAGCACCTTTCCCATGACAGACATCAAGTTATCTGGTGTTTTTTAAACTCGTTTTTCAAATGGAGGGATTTGAACTTGCTACGTTCCAGTCTGTTGAAACCTTTCCTGAATCAAGGATATTTTGAAAAATTAACACCAATATATCTACTAACTCATTAACCACATCTTTTAAGATCACAGGATGATGTCCACGAGGCCCTGGTGACTTGTTAGTTTGACGACCCATCACTTGTCTTAGTACTACTTCCCTCATCACTGTAATTTCACCAAGTTCCTCACTCCCACCAACCCCAGCCTCCTGATTTACAGCTATTAATAGAATTTTTTCAATATCATCTATAGTGAAGACAGACGTAAAATATTTATGCATTTCATCTGTCATTTCATTTCCTGACTATCTATTGTTAACTCCCCACTTTCACTCTTCAGAAGACCAACACTCACATTTTTCCTGTTATATGTAGAAACTCTTGCTGTTTTAACGTTCTCATATTCAAACGTCTACTTTCTGATTGATATTTCAGCCATTCTCTGAGCTGCCACACAATTAAATGATAAAAGGGTTGATGGCACAAGACAAAAAAGGGGCTGATAATAGGGCAAGTAAAGAACAAAAGATCAGTCTTAGAGATGTACAGCATGGAAAAGGACCCTGCAATCCAACTTGTCTAAGCTGACCAGATGTCCTGAATAAATTATGTCCCATTTGCCAGCATTTAGCCCATATCCCTCTAAACCTTTCCTATTCATGTACCCAACCAGATGCCTATTAAATGTTGTAATTGTACCAGCCTCCACCACCTCCTCTGGCAGCTCATTCCATACACGCACCACCCTCTGTGTGAAAATGTTGCCCTTTAGGTCCTTTTTATATCTTTTCCCCCTCACTTAAATCTATGCCTTAGAGTTTAGGACTCGCCTACCCTGGGTGAAAGCTACTTTGACTATTCGCCCTATCTATGTCCCTCATAATTTTACAAACCTCTATAATGTCACCCTTCAGCATCTGACGCTCCAGGGAAAATAGACCAGTCTATTCAGCCTCTCCTATAGCTCAAACTTTCCAACCCTGGCAAATTGTTGTAAATCTCTTCTGAACCTTTTCAAGTTTAACAACATCTTTCCTACAGCAGGGAGACCAGAACTGAATGCAATATTCCAAATATGGCCTAACCAATGTCCTGTACAGCAGCAACATGACCTCCAACTCCTATACTCAATGAACTGACCAATAAAGGCAAGTGTACCAAACGTCTTCTTCACTGCCCTGACTACTTGGAACGCCACATTCAAAGAAATATGAACCAGTACCCCAGTTCAGCAACACTCCACAGGACCCTACCATTAAGTGTATAAGTCCTGACCTGATATGCCCTACCAAAATGCCATTTCAGCTGAATTTCAACTTAAATTCCACCCTTCATATTTTGGCCCAGAAAACAATATCACTGTCATACCTAGTCTTCCTTAACCCCCAGCTCTTGTCATCTTTAAGATAGTATCAGAGTTCAATACTGCTTGATGCCCAGAAGGGCATAAATTGTGTATATAGCCTACGTTGCAGCCAACCTTGGAGAAGATACTTCAATGATAAAAGTCATGAGCAATGGGAAATCATCATCACTTCTCTTCCATAATAAGTAGTTCAACAGCAACAACGTGCATTTCCATAGAATTAAAGAATTCCTACAGTGTTTGAAGCAAGCCAATCAGCCCATCAAGTCCACACCAACCCTCCAAAGAGCAGCCCACCTAGACCTACGCACTCCTGCCCCACCCCCCCACCCCCCCATTCCTGTAACCCTGCATATCCCATAGCTAATCCACCTATGGACAATTTAGCATGGCCAATCCACCTAACCTACACATCTTTGGACTGTGGGAGGAAACTGGAGCACCTGGAGGAAACCCATGCAGAATATGAAAATTCCACACAGTCGCCCAAGTGTGGAATCAAACCTAGGTCCCTGGTGCCATGAGGCAGAAGTGCCAACCACTGAGCCACTGTGCCACTCCTAAAGTTCTGTAGTGTCTTAATGTTCCTAAAACACTCTAAATAACTTTGCTTGAAATTATGAAATGAAATTTGACACTGACTGACACAAGAAGGAGTTAGGATAAACGAACTAAGAGTTTGGCTTCAAATAAAGTTGTAAAGGAAGGAGGTGAAAATGTTTATGGAAGGACTTACAGAGGTAATTGCTGTGGTCCCAATAAATGAAAAAGCCATGTACTCTAGGTGGAATATTACAAACATGCAAGAGGAAAGTTGAAGATATACAGGCATTGGAGGCAGTACAGTGAGGGTTCACTAGGTTGATCATAGGTATGGAGGGATTTCTTTATGATGACAGATTGTGTAGGTCGTGCTTAAGCTCATTGAAGTTGTGACGAATGTGAGGTGATATTATTAAAACATAGAATATTCTCAAGGATGTTTGACAGGGCGGATTTGGAGAGAGGAACCTTGACGTCAAGTCTGCATTTGATGGAATGTGGTAACAAGGAGCCCTATCAAAACTGGAGTCAATGGGGATCAGGGAGAAAACTCTTCACTAGTTGGAGTCATTCGTAGAAGAAAGGAAGATGGTTGTCATTGTTGGAGGACAGTCATCTCAGATCCAGAAACAAAAACAGAAGTTGCTGGAAAAGCTCAGCAGGTCTGGCAGCATCTGTGAAGACAAATCGAAGTTAACGCTTCGGGTCCGGTGACGTTTCCTCAGGTCCAGGATATCTCTGAAGGAGTTCCTCAGGGTAATGTCCTTTGCTCAAACATCTTCAGTTGCTTCGTTAATGACCTTGCCTTCATCGTAAGTACACAGTGGCTCAGTGATTAGCACTGCTGCCTCATAGTGCCAGGCACCTGGGTTTGATTCCAGCCTCGGGCGACTCTCTGTGTGGAGTTTGCACGTTCTCTCCGTGTCTGTGTCAGTTTCCTCCCACAGTCCAAAGATGTGCAGGTTAGGGTGGGATGGCCATGCTAAATTGCCCATAGTGTTCAGGGATGTGTGGATTAGGTGGGTTATAGGGGGATGGGTCTGTGTCGGATGCTCTGAGGGTTGGAGTGGACTTGTTGGGCCGAAGGGCCTGATTCCACCCTGTAGGGATTCTACGATGATTCACACCATGTACGAAACACACTGCAGAAATTCTCCAAAGCTCCATAGTTAGTACTTTCCAAACCCACAACCAGTACTATCCAGAAAGACAAAGGGCAGCAGATACATTAGAACACCACCACCTGCAAGTTCCCTTCCAAGTACACACCACCCTAACGTGATGTCTAGCCTCCCCTTGTGGGAGAGGCTATACACAGAGGGCATCACCTCAGGGTACAGGATTGCATAGTTAAAACAGAGATGGGGATAAATTTCTTCTCTTGGAGAATAGTGGAACTCTTTATAGCAGAGGGTTGGGGTAAGTATATTCAAAATAAAGAGGCATACTTATCATCAGTAAGCAAATCAAGGGTTATGGTGCAAACACAGGAAGGTGGAGTTGAGGATTATCAGATCAGCCATGATTTCTTGAATAGTGTAGCAGTGTCAATGGGCTGAATGGCCTACTATGTCTAATGGAGGAGCAGAAATCTCTGAGGATCGTGGGGCTGGAAGAGGTTTCAAAGAGAGGGAGGGAGCAGAGCATTGAGAGATTTGGGAACAAGGGTGAGATGTTTAAAAGCAAGAACCCATTTCTGAGACCACAGTCAGTAGCTTCCAACCGAACTCTGCCAAATAAACATTTATTGCAAGATGACGGGCCAGAAAAGTTCAAATTTATTAATTGGCGTTTTTTAAAAATCATCAAATCTATTGCAAGTGGGCCAGAAACTTTAAATAAATGAGGGGTGACATTGCCAGCTGCAATTGTGCCGATTGTTAAATTGTCAATGTGAAACTGTCATTGATTTAAATGTTCCTGTTTTACAGATAATAATATTAATCTGATGAGAATGTACAATATTCCATGCATTCGGTTTTAGTGCTGAAAGACAGTGAACTGTTTTAAAATGATTCATACAAAGGGCCAAATGCAATTGTCAACGAGAATGCTGGAGGAACTCAGCAAGTGTGGCAGCATCTGCTGAGAGAGAAACAGATTTACCATCTCAAGCCCAACAATGGGATGGTACAGTGGTTAGCATTGTTGCCTGACAGCACCAGAAGACCGGGGTTGTTTCCGCCCTTGGGTGACTGTGTGGAGTTTGCATATTCTCCTCGTGTCTGCGTGGGTTTCCTCCGGGTGCTCTGGTTTCCTCCCACAGTCCAAAGATGTTCGGGTTAGGGTGGATTAGCCATGGGAAATTGCCCCATAGTGTCCAGGGATGTGCAGACCAGATGGATTAGCCATGGGATATGCAGTGATAGGGTAGCGGCAGGTTTAGATGGAATGCCCCTCGAAGTGCTTGATGGGCTGAATGGCCAGCTTCCACAGAAAGGGGTTATACGAACTACAGGTTCTAAAGAAGAGAAGAGCTGTACCAGACTGGAAACGTTAACTATTTTTTTCTCTCTCGACAGATGCTGCCAGACCAGCTGAGTTTCTCTAGCGTTATAGAGATGTACAGCGCGTTGTCTGTGTTGGACACAGATCTGCTGTATTTTTGCTTTTAGACCGGGCACTTATGTCGAGAGTCCCATCCATTTACAAAATGCTAAAAGCGAGGCACAAATCCGCGACATGAGCCCCTGTAAAAGTGTTACATTTGGTAGAAATCTGTCTGACCAGAAGACAGCGAGTGATGAGTTTGTTGGAATTGTTATCATAAGGCCTTATATCCCTGTATATATATCCGTTACATTGCTTTGAAAATCAAGTCAATTGACATTTATACATGTAATCGAGTCAGTTCAATCCGGGCTTTCATTTTATATATTCAGGTGGATATTTTTCCCCTCTGTGTATCTTTATTTTAAAAACTACATGTCCAGAATGTCACACACCTGAGACAGGTAACTCGTAGGTGCTCCACAGCTGTTTGGTGCAATGATACTCTTTCCCATTGCATTCCTGCTCAGGAACCAACACCACTCGCTGCATGTATCCAAAAAGGCTGTGGGGAGACTTCTGAAAAGTGACCAGGGCGACTCGTTCCCTGTAATAACCACAACCTTTTTAGGAACAGAAACAAAGTTGCTGGAAAAGCTCAGCAGGTCTGGCAGCATCTGTGAGAGAAAAAAACAGTTAACGTTTCGGGTCCGATGACCCTTCCTCAGAACTGCAACCCTTTTTTTATATTTAAGTTCGCCAGCTACTTTGAGTTGGGTTTTGCTCTGCGTTCTGGAAATCACACTCAGAATCAGCACCCACTCAATCGCACATGCTGCTAGAACTAATACCAAAAGAATGGCCAGCAACGTTACGGCCGCTACATGTAACATTTCAATAGCTACCCTCGGATACTTCTTAATTATTCCTATTGTGAGAGAGAGAATACTGTTTTTTTCTCATCCCTGTAGAGTCTCCAGCGCAGATCACTGTTACAGGCGGAAGTCTGAGCTGAATTTTGAACCGATATTACCATTTGAGAGGTTTCCTTAAAAAAAAGTTCTGAAGCAGGGTCACCAGACCCGAAACCCCTTAGCTCTGTTTCTCCACCCTTCTCCACACAGAGATTCCCCAGCACTTTCTGTGTTTGTATTCCAGAGGGTTAGTTTGGGGGAAAGCTTTCTAACATAAAATAAGGTGTGTGATTAAGAGCTTGGCAGATGAAGCTGATAAGTAAGTGAACCTTTTTGTTAAGAATACCGTTATAGTTTCTATCCCAAGAGGAACCTGCCCCTTACATATTGTGGGAAAATGCAACGATCGCATTTTTATTGACGTTGTTACGAAATGCTCCAAATCCTTGTTTTCTTGGGGGTGGGGGGAGGAATGTTTAGAATCTGCGGGATGATTTTGTTTTTTTTTAAATGGAGCAGATTTCTGTGTGAAATGTAGCCTGCCTCTTAGCCAGTGAGTCGAGATGACGTGTTCCTGGTGTCTATGTAATGCTTTGCTGAGGGCTCTCAGTCTGTGTCTGCAACCACTGTTCCGTCTCCCTGCTCCTACCTGTCAGTCCCTCTCTCCCTGCTCTATATACACAGCCTGGGAGAACCAGCCAAGCTCCAACCCAACCCACCCCACTCCCCTCCTGAGTTCCTTCCCTCCCCACCCCCTCGGTGACTCCCAGGCTTTATTATCGCCACCTTCCCCCACCCCAAACACACACACACACACACACACACACAAAAACCCCGAGCTCAGCAGCGACCTGCAACCGCACAAATAAAACTACAGCATGGAGTCCGTCCAGCCGGCACCAGCCGCCGCCGCCGCCGCCAGCCCCGAGACGGCCGGCTCCAGAGGCGGCGAGCACGGAACACCCGCCCGCCGCCACAGCTGCTCCAGCACCAACAGAGGTAAACGAGTCCGCTCGCAGCTCCCTCTTCCTCTCCCTCTCCCCCCCTCCGGGGGGGGGGGAGGGGGCACAAGCACCCAGGCAGCAGCAGGAATCCTAGCCCCCCCACCCCGACCCTCTCCCTCTCCCAGCCCCCGCAGCGCAGCCGGCACGGGGGTGAGGGGGTGGAGTTGCAAGGTTCTGGGTGAAGAGGGGAGAGTGGGGAGGGGGAGGGGCGCAGGGTCCTGGGTAAAGTGGGGAGGGGGAGGGGCGCAGGGTCCTGGGTAAAGTGGGGAGGGGTTTGGGGGGCGCAGGGTCCTGG